>NC_073340.2:36130000-36430000 GCF_027580225.2 Misgurnus anguillicaudatus | reverse complement strand
CTGACAAGAACAAAGTTTAATAATAATAATCGAGTGCTTGTATCACGTTAAAAATAAATGAGAAAGCAATAGTAACGTTATACAAGTATAGTTTTATTAACTTTTACCTCGCGCCAAAACAATAACAACACAAAAGACACTAAATATGAATTAAAAAACAAGTAATAGTTTAATCATGACACCAAATACTGCTGATTTGATCTCATTTTGACGATCATAAACAAACAAGGCCAACATGAGAGCCAGGGTATCTCTGTCAGAAATGTAGCCCAGAGAGGGCGGTGGTCAGCGGGGCGAGTGACCACTGATGTCCGCTCATGCTTTGGTTCCCATTCGTACCGAATCTCACTAAGCAAACGTTCAAACAGGTGCTATCTTTACTAATCGACTGCAGATTTAAATATAATACAGATACATTCTCGACTGAACTAATCTTAAAACTACACTTTGTGACCAAGAAACGGTAATATAAAGAAACGGCTTTTCCGTCCATTGAGTTGTTATGAGCTTCAAAGCAGCCGAAAGCTTTACCTGTCATTCTGGCCGCCCTCAAATCCGTGGCGGAAGAAGTAGTTCTCAAACAAAGAGGCTTTTAAAATAACTCCGTTGTTGTTTTCTAGTTTTCGTTTTTCAAACGTGTGCCGTCGAACTGTTGTATAAAAGCAATATCGCTCTCGGAGTCGTGTGATATAGCTCTATATCATCACGGCTGTGATTGCCTCCGGCACTCGGCCTGCGGCCTCGTACCTCTGGCCTAATCACAGCCGTGATGATATAGAGCTATATCACACTCCTACTCGAGCGATATTGCTTAAATATATATATATTTATTTATATATATTTATTTAATATTTTATATATAAATAAATAACTATAAATCTATTATTTTAAGCTACTGGGTTATTCTATCCCAGGATAATTAGGTTGACGCTCATTCTTGCGTTGATGGTTTACCTTTCTTGCATACGTCTCCATGAAAAACAAGAAGTCCATTATTCTGTTGCATCATTATACATTGTTTAATTGCTCCACATAACACCAACACATATAATATCTAATTTAGTATTAAATATAAATACAGCGAGGCAAACATATATGCTGCGTCTGAAATCGCCTACTACCATACTATATAGTATGCAAAAAGCACTACTTTACTCACCATATAGCATGGAAGTAGGCGGTTTCAGACGCAGCGATACAGTCCATTGCTGCTTCCGAAACCGCCTACCTCACACCATACAGCACGCAAAAAGCAGTAGACGAGGCGAGTAGTATGTCCGAATACATAGTATTCGAAAAACAGTATGCGAAAAGTACCCGGATGACCTACTACTTCTGGTTAGATTTTGCAGTGTGCATACGATGGACACTTCACTATCCCATGATACCCCGGGACAGGAGTTATCCAATGAAGAAGAAGAGGCATGCGGCTGTTTTCGCGCTGAAATGACATGACGTGATGACGATGTATGTCACGTGATGTATCAACATAGCGGATGTAGTACGTCCGAATCTCATTCATACTACCAGGATTCATACTATACAGTACCTACTGTTTTAACGGCAAGTAAGTAGATACTTCATCTTATTCAGTACCTACTACTATACAGTGTGCGGTTTCGGACGCAGCCAAACTATTCGTGGTGTTGCGGTCAAAAACCTTTTGCCCTTCTGGGTCAAACCACCTGCCCATCACTATAGGAAGGCAACCTTTATGCAAAATGTAAATGGTCACAGCGCCACACAATGGTCAAAGTGAATAACACATTTTGGCCCCTACATACAGTAAGCTGTGTACATGTTTAACATACAATAAATGATTGTGATAAGTAAAATGCATAATTTGTTTGAATACAAACACCAACTATAATTGGATCTTATGCATACAGTATATTAGTATTTGCAGAGGTTTCCTGACTTAAAATGAGGTGGTGCTAAACACTGATGCACACATGCATGTGGCTCAATAACACACTTTACAATCAGTGTATGCCAGTCTGTGCATGCGCCCTGCAGTGCTCCATCCTTCGACCCGACTGGCACGCGCACACTTTAATTTGGAGAGGGTTAATACTGCGAGTGAGCTTCCCTCGCGATGTAGCTTCACGGACCGCGTCCAGGTGACCGAAGACGCCATCACCCAACATGAAAGCGGTAAGACTCCGCTTGTTATTGTAACCTGCATTACTTGCCACATGTACAGTTTAGCTTCTTCCATCAGCACAGAGGGGTTTACTTGTGCTAAGTGTATTGAAGTAGTAAGGCTGACGGAGAAGATTGCAGAACTAGAAGCGCGCATCCAAACGCTAGTTGATGACAGCAATACCGCTAATGCTACAAACGCTAATACCGCTAATGCTACAAACGCTAATACCGCTAATGCTACAAACGCTAATACCGCTAATGCTACAAACGCTAATACCGCTAATGCTACAAACGTTAATACCGCTAATGCTACAAACGCTAATACCGCTAATGCTACAAACACTGTTTCGGGTGCGCCTAGTGTTAAACGTAATACACATAGCTCGGTTCCATCATCTGAGTCAAGGGGGCCGACTAACTGGGTGACTGTCAGGCGGCAAAGTCGTTTCCGGTGCCCACCCAAGACCCCCCTGGTAATTTCAAACAGGTTCGATATTCTAAGCAACACACCGACTGAGACGTCTGTTAAAAGTGCCTTGGTCATTGGAGATTCGATACTTAGGAACGCAAACATTGAGGCACCAGCCACCATAGTCGATTGTATACCGGGAGCCAGGTCTTCAGACATTAGATCAAAACTTAAAGTGCTGGCTAATGCTAAGCGTAAGTTTTCTAAAATTGTTATTCACGCCGGCACGAATGACACCAGACTCCGCCAGTCGGAGATCACCAAAGATAATATTAAAGAGATATGTGAAATTGCTAAAACAATGTCAGACAATGTAATATGCTCTGGTCCCCTCCCCGCCTACCGGGGGGATGAAACTTACAGTAGATTATTGTCTCTTCACGACTGAATGTCAAAATGGTGCCCTCAGCATAACGTAGGGTTTATAGACAATTGGAAGCATTTTCGGGGGAGACCTGACCTGCTAAAGATAGATGGCCTCCATCCATCTCAGGAAGGAAGTGCGATTCTCTCTATAAATCTGACCAATAGTCTTACTTCGAATACAGTCTGACTATCCAGGGTACAAGTCAGACAACAGACGGATCGGCTTAACCGTCCATCTGTTAGCTGCCGTGATATGTCAAGATCACTTATATCCCAGCACTTCGAGTCAATCTTACCAGAATATCAACACATTTCAACTGTATCTGTTCCCTGAACAAATAAATACAGAGCACCCCTTGCCACATCTGGTACAAATCTGATTAATATAAAATTAGACAACAATACTTTAACAGATGAACCTCGAATATTAAAATTCGGCCTTCTTAACATTAGATCGCTTACCAATAAAGAACCTATTGTCAATGAAATAGTTACAGACCAAAACTTAGATGCACTCTGTTTAACAGAAACCTGGCTTAAAGCAGACGACTACATTAGTTTAAACGAATCCACCCCACAAGACTATTATTATAAACACGAACCTCGATTAAAGGGGAGAGGGGGTGGTGTAGCTACAATATACAACAAAATTTTTAAAGTAAACCAAAAATCTGAAGTAAAATTTAAATCATTCGAACTAATGTTGTTAAATATGGAAATAACCGATCGTAACCACAAACAGCTCTCTTTTGCCTTAGCTACAATATATAGACCTCCGGGCCACCATGCAGATTTCCTTAAAGAAATAGCAGATTTCCTGTCTGAGCTTGTAGTCACTGTAGATAAAGCTCTTATCGTTGGTGATTTTTATATTCATGTGGATAACCCAAAAGATGCACTAGGACGTGCATTTATGGATGTTCTAAATTCTCTCAATATTAGACAAAACGTGACAGGGCCAACGCATACTCGTAAGCACACATTAGACTTAATTCTGTCACTCGGGCTCAATATTAATGACATCAAAATATCACCTCAGAGTGATGCAGTTTCTGACCATTACCTTGTGTCATACACTGTACCTTCTAGATAGGATCACTCAATCCACAACATGCTACAGATTAGCCAGAACAATAATTTCCACCACTAAAGATAGATTTATTAGCACTCTTCCAGACCTGTCCCAAATTAAACATGTAGCAGATAACTCTGATGATCTAGATATTGTAATAGAAAACCTAAACAATGTCTGTTCTAACACATTGGATGCCGTTGCTCCCATTCGAAAAAAGAGAATCAAAGAAAAACCGCCAGCTCCATGGTATGATCATCACACCGCAGCACTCAAAAAGGCAACTAGGAAAATGGAAAGAAATTATAGAAGCACAAAGTTAGAGGTATGGCGTGCAGCATGGAAAGAGAGTGTTAAACAATACAGACAGGCTATTGTAACCGCCAGATCTACCTATCTTAGCAGGCTTATAAATGAGAATCATAATAACCCTCGTTTCCTCTTCAGCACGGTTGCAAAACTGACTAGAAATAAAGAACAAACAGAAACCAATAGTAAACTTCAACACAATAGTAACGACTTCATGAACTTCTTTTCTAACAAAATTACGTCTATAAGGGAAAACATCGTAGCTACCCAGGCAGCCACCACTCAACCCGTTAGTTCACTTAACACTAGACTACCATACGAACATCTTGATTCATTTAAACCTACTACAATAGATGAGCTCTCTAGACTAGTTACATCATCCAAATCATCATCCTGTATATTAGACCCCGTTCCCACAAAACTGCTTAAAGAGGTATTCCCTGTAGTGTCAACCCCGGTTCTAAATATCTTTAACTCATCGCTAGAAATAGGATACGTTCCAACAGCTTTCAAACTAGCAGTTATTAAACCGCTGATTAAAAAACCGCAGCTTGATCAGGGAGAGCTTAATAACTTTAGACCAATCTCAAATCTACCTTTTCTTTCGAAAATACTAGAAAAGGTAGTGGCAAGCCAGCCACGCACACCCCCGACAAACAACAGCACATATGAAAACTTCCAATCAGGACCCAGGCCCCACCACAGCACAGAGACAGCGTTGCTTAGAGTTACAAATGACCTCCTATTAACATCCGATCGTGGTGAAATCTCAATTCTTATATTATTAGACCTTAGTGCAGCCTTTGACACAATAGATCATACAATCTTACTCAATAGACTAGAAAACTATGTTGGTATCAGTGGTCAGGCGCTAGCCTGGTTTAGGTCGTATCTAACCAATCGCTATCACTTTGTTTATGTAAACGAGGAAGAGCCATACCACTCCCTGGTTAAATACGGTGTACCGCAGGGATCGGTTTTAGGTCCTATCCTGTTCTCGTTATACATGTTACCTCTAGGAGACATTATCAGGAAACATAACATAAGTTTTCACTGCTATGCGGATGATACCCAGCTTTACATCTCCTCACATCCCAGCGAAACACACACGTTTTCTAAGCTAACAGACTGCCTTAGCGATGTTAGTGACTGGATGGCACATAACTTTCTTAAGCTGAACTCCAATAAGACAGAGATACTTATTATTGAACCGAATCGCTACAAACATAATATGTCAGATTACAAGTTGCACATAGATGGCTGCACTGTGGTGCCATCTTCCACGGTTAGGAACTTAGGTGTGATGTTCGACAGCAACTTATCCTTCGATAGTCATATCGCCAACGTCTGCCGCACAGCATTCTTCCATCTTAGAAATATCTCGAAAATACGCCATATACTGTCCACATCTGACGCAGAGAAGCTTATCCATGCTTTTATGACCTCTAGAATAGACTATTGTAACTCGCTACTCGGGGGATGCCATGCAAATCAAGTAAACAAGCTTCAGCTAGTTCAAAACGCTTCCGCAAGGGTACTTACTCGATCTAAAAAGTATGACCACATAAGCCCAATTCTGGCATCTTTACACTGGCTACCAGTTAAATATCGCATACAATTTAAAATATCACTACTCACCTACAAAGCTTTAAATGGCCTAGCACCCTCATATCTTAGAGAATTACTATCAGAATACAATCCATCACGCACACTACGGTCGCAAAATTCTGGTCTCTTGATTATCCCCAGACTATCAAAAGTATCTAAAAGTGGAAGGTCATTTTCCTACTTAGCCCCTAAGCTCTGGAATGATTTACCAACCGATGTCCGAGAATCAGACACAGTCGATAATTTTAAATCTATACTTAAAACTTTTCTCTTCAACAAAGCATTCGCATAATTTGTCTAGTAAAAGTACTTAACTCGAAATAGTTATCTGTACGGAACAAAGCACTCGCGGTCATAACACAGATCAACCAAATAAATAAATAAAAATCTTATCTTAACCTATAGTCGGATTGCGATTTTGGAACTTTCGTGTTCTTGTGAATAGTATGCCATACAGACCCGTTTGCCACTGAACCTGCATTAACGACGACAGTGGGGCTTCCAGCCTTAGTCAAACGGGTTGACACGTATGGTCAGGTTGCGATGTTGGCGTTTTTTCGTGATCTTGTAAATAGTATGCAATATAGACCCGTTTGCCACTGAACCTGCATTAACGACGACAGTGGGGTTACAGGCCTTAGTCAAACGGGTCGACAGGTTTCATTTTCTCTTAAAAATCGGAAGGTGACCCTTAGTTACCATATACCGTCGCAGTGGGCCCCCAATTTGCAAAATCCTCAACTGTGGATAATATAATTATGCTGCAATAGTTAGTCTGTCTGAAACTAAGCTGATTCAACCACATCACTGTGTGACACTTGCATTACATGTGAACGGCCCCTACGCTAATATGATTTTGTTTTTCTCTCCCTGTCTCGTCCCTGGGTCCCATTGACCCTGAGGACAATGGGACAAACAGACCCAGTTCCGGTAGATGTGAAAGTCGGCACACCTCTGATCTACTGGTCGTCCTTCAATGTGATGCCCAGCTGATGCCTGACCAACGACCACCGGCAGGACCCGCTTAATATCCGCTTAATATCCGCTTAATCTCTGCTTAATCTCTGCTTAAGCTCCTTATCTGTTAATATGTGTGTATATACATGTATATCTCCCAAGGGTTTTTCCCTCCTAGGACTTTTATTTTTATTTCCTTGGCTAAACAACCCGGGGTTTTTGTTTTTTTTCTCCTAGGGGTTTTTTTACCCCGGGGAGGTAGCCTGCTTGGGCTTAACTTAGCTTCTTCTTCTCGACGTTACATTAGTAATATGCTCGCTCATAATGTCGCGTCATAGCCGCAGCAAATTTGACTGCTTATGCTATTGTGTATTATGTTATGCTATCTGTCGTTTTTCTGTGCTTTTACTGCTTTTATTAATGTAAAGCTGCTTTGAAACAATTGAGTATTGTGAAAAGCGCTATATAAATAAAATTGAATTGAATTGAATTGAATACTGTTTTGCTCTGGTGTGCCTCCATCAGAAATCTCGATTTCAAGAGTGTACTCCATTGAGTGTTCAGAACTGAAACCTCCCTGCTTCGCCACAATACTTGCAGTGTTATCTGAAACAAATATGAATAATTAAAAGTAATGGGTAACACTTTATTTTACGACCCGCAAAGTACCGCGTAATTAAACCGAATTTACAGCGTACCTATTTGTAACAACAGAGTACCTCTACAGTACATACTTGTAGGTATAAGGGAACAATATCATAAGTTTGGGGTAATAAGGGGGTAAGAATATATGGAAAATTATTCTCTAAGTATTTCATAACTACAGGGTACCTATTGTAATATTACATGGTATGTATGACTTACGTCTATGGGTAATATGGTCTATGTTTAATATGTTTTTTTTCATATTTGCTGATGAAGTGTATTGTATAGCCTACAGTTGATGTCTACAAGCCACGTCGGCAAATAAAATATAACAGCACAATAAAAATAATAGCAACTTGTACCTCTTTGATATGTATACAGGAGTTACCAAGTAACTCTTATATTTGCGGGCTGTAAATTAAAGTGAAGAAAGTTTTTAAAACCTCTTAAAGAAATTTCACCTCAGGATCGCGTTCCAGCAAACCTCCTGCAGACGGCCGCGCGCTCTACACCTGCGCAGTAGCCAACATGATCTCACAAAGTTCCGTGGGATAGTCACGGAATTTTGTGCTCGTTTTTCCGTGGCGTTCTCGCGGATCTCCGCATTTTTCCGTGGCCCTGCTGCGGACTGTCTTTTTCGTGGCGTTCTCACGGATTGGTTACTCAGCTGCTTTTTCCTGTTTTCAAACCATTTTCGCTTCGGTTTAGGGTTGGATTTGGTGTTTGCGTTAATATGTCACTTTAACTATTGGTTTATACTATTTTTTCTGCTTTATTCTTTTATATTTTCTAAACTTTAAACAATTGTTGCCTGGCGTTGGGGTTAGAGTTGGGTTTGAGTAGGGATGTCATTTCATGTAAATCTAACCCTAAACCGAATCGAAAATGGTAAGAAAATAGGACAAAACAGTTGAGTAACCAATCCGTGAGAATGCCACGAAAAAGACAGTCCGTAGCAGGGCCACGGAAAAATGCGGAGATCCGTGAGAATGCCATGGAAAAATGAGCACAAAATTCCGTGACTATGCCACGGAAATTCTGGCAGTAGCCTACGCATATAGTCATCTTTTGCTTTAGCGGGAGCTGATATCTGCTGTTGTTTCATTCTGGTTTGCCATTGCATAATTATAAAATAATTGTCTTTACACATGTTGCAAAGTTTTATTCTACCAATGATAACACCTATTAAAAATAAACAAATAGCGTGCTGCTTTGTGGTCATTATTGTGTCATTTGAAATAAAAGTAAATAAATTGCAAAGCGCCCGCAAATGTAAGAGTTTCCTGGTAAATAGGGAATAAGTTGCTATTTTTATTGTACTTACCTTAAAAGAAAAGATAACCACATTAAATCAGCTGGACTTTTGTTTTTAAAAGCAAGTAATAGGCTTCTAAAATAAAAGTGATGTGCTGTTATATTAATTTGCCGATGTGGCTCGTAGACATCGACTGTATACAACATTCAGTAGTCAATATGAAAAATTCACAATAAAATCATTAAAAAAAAACCATAATTTCCCCATAGACTTGACTAAGTCATACATACCATGTAATATTATAATAGGTACTCTGTAGTTATAAAATACTTAGAGTATAAATAATTTATAATTTTTCATATTCTTACCCCCTTATTACCCCAAACTTAAAATATTATTAAAATATTATTCCCTTGTACGTACTGTAGAGGTACCCTGTTGTTACAAATAGGTACGCTGTAAATTCGGTTTAATTACGCGGTACTTTGCGGGTCGTAAAATAAAGTGTTACCAAGTAATGCATTCATTAATTTTGCTTCTAGTCATGGGAAATGACTGATTACATCTACCACAGGTGCAAGAGTATGGTTTTAATCAGCAGTGCTATTGTTGACTCTGCTTTTTTATTCTGTTGATGCTTGCTGGGAAACATTGCAGAGATCATTTTGACAATTCAATGCAAGTGTAATGATGAGTGTAGGCAGAGGATCCAAGTGCAGGTAAGGTTTTTAATATAATAAAATAAAACAAGATAATCCATACAAGCGTGGTACACAGAAACAGAATCAACATCACAGTGAAAGTTTGTCATCAATGTGAAACAATACTTAACCAAGACAACTGAAACACAAGGGCAATATATACACCTGGGTAAACGAGGAAACAAGACACACTTGGGAAGACAATAGGTGTGTTCGACTTCATGCGGCGCTGCGCAGACCGATCGGCGGCTGACTTGAAGCAGTGCATTTTGGTTAGTACTTTTGTCCGACTTCAGCTGGCGCTGCAGGCACGTGACTGTGTCATATGGTTTTTAAGTACCGCGAGAGCGTTTCGAGAGTAGCCGGCTGGCTCAGCCGGTGCAGCTTCTCCAGAGCGGCTGCCCGGAGTTGTGATGACGTAACAGCTTTACTTGATTGGTCGCCTCATTGATGACAACGATCACGTGCGTTTCAAGTTTAATCCAACCTTTAGTTTCACTAATAAACATTATAAATTCATGTTTTAAAACAGGAAAAAACACTTTAATATGCTTAAATATGTTATATTGTGTCGTGTAATAAAATAAAAATGAAAATAACAAACTCTATTGGTATTTTAATAATATATGCTTGTTTCCCGTTATTTTCGGGTATACAGTATAAGCAGCAATTAAAATATTCGATATAAAATGTTTCTGGTTGCAACTTTTTATTAAAAGATTTGTTTTTATCAAATTCAGCATCTAATTCACTTCATTCGCGATTAAAAACAAGGAAACACGGCGCACACGTCACTACGGCAAGCAGCAGGTGTCCGGCTTGACGGCTCCGTCTTCAGTTCCTCCCTCGACTGCAAGCGGCAAACCTCGCCGATCGGTCTGCGCAGCGCCGGATGATCTCGAACACACCTAATCAGACAAAAGACTACAGACAATGACAAGACTTCAAAATAAGAGACATGGACAGGGGAACACAAGACATGACTGTTAAAGCAAGGCCTAAGAATATCACATTTCACAAAATAGTAGAAAGTGCAAATTCTCACTTTGGCATTCATGTTACTTGAAATGCTCATCAAGCACATTTTGAGAAAAGTCGTAAAAAGGCATATGCCTACAATCAACATTTGAAGTGGACCAAAATCTTTTATAAAAGTTGTCTTAAAATTTTGAACAATACCCGTTCTTGTCTTAGTTTAGTACATTGTATACCCTACCACACTACTGTCAAAAGTTTTAAAATATATGCCAAATACATTTTGTATAAAGTAATGCTCAATTGAATATATTTTTGAATTTGGAAATGTATTTAGTTTTGAAGGTTCTTCCAATTCCTTGGATTGAAATATATGGAGGGCTAAAATATTTTTTAATGCTTTGAAATTTATTTACTTTTAAAATATTTCAAAATGGCCAAAAAATATATCAGTGACATTTTTTTAACGTATTCCAAAATATATTTCAGCAGATATATTTTTTGTGCATTTTTGTATATTTAGAAATATTTAAAATATATATATATTTAAAAATATATATTTTTTGCAATATGGGGTTAACTCTTTTAAATATTTTAAAATCTGAAGTTTTTTTATGGAATAACCCTGATTTTAAATCTTTAATGTGTTTTTTTATCCACTAGGTGGCTTTATGTATACAGTTTATGGGTGATTCTCACGAAACCATTGAAACACCACGGCACTAATGATTTTAGCTTTAAAATGTGTAATATAGTAACATTAAAAAGCATCAGAATTAACACAATACTGTGTTCTACCTTGCACAATGTGTGATTTCAACATAAGAATTTATCATTGTCAATTTTATCTCATTTTCTGCTGAAATTCTCATTACCGCAATGTGTCCGGCTGTGTTTGAACATGCGTTATGTTGTAATTTAATCAAATTAACACAAAAATATTAAGAAAAAAATAAATGGATGTTTTGCTAGACTACTTTAGATGACAGAAAAAATATTTACTGAATATTCATGTATAATAATAATGAAGAAAAATTTGGAAAATGATGTGTCCATGCCTGATGTTCTCATCCTCCGCAACACTTTTTGAGAACAGTTAAAGCACACATACAGAATTTTAATAAAGTTTGATTTTGAGTGATCAAGCACATGGACCAGTTACTTCAAGATGGCTACCAGGTAAGATCATTTTTTTTACAGTTAATTTGAAATATTGTCTTGTCAGAATGCTTACACGACATTTTGATTATCATTACCGCAACAGATGCTTATTAAATGTTAATTTAATTAATAGAAGCATAATACTTTGATTTTAAATGCATGTGCAGAATCTCCAAATTATATTCTTTCAGGTTTGTCATGTCATTTTGAAAATATGTCAGTGTTGATGTTTTCTGACTGTTGCGGTAATGAGATTTTTTAGGATACATTTTTTAAATTATGTTACAAAAAGTGTTACATAATAAGTAAAAGTTTTTAAATTAATGTTCCCATTTACTCCAGACTTTGTTTTTCAATGTCTGGTGGGAAAAAAAGTAAATGTAAGCAATTTTTACATTTTAATGCTTGACATTTTTAAAACCAAGTTTTCGTGAGAATCACCCATATGTATATATAAACACACACAGCCATACTGTCAGGGTGTGGTGTTGGAGAAAGGCAAGATGAAGACGGAGGAGATAAATGTAATGATACTTTTAATAATTTCACATATAGACTGGAACTATAACAGAAACATCACAGAAACATAAACAATGACCAACAACAGAGTATATATAAGGTGAGTGATGAGGATTTCTGGCAGGTGTGATGATTACAAAGACCAGGTGAGGGAGAGACAGGGATCATGGGAAATGAAGTCAAGATAGTGATAAAGGGGGAAAACATGAGGGTAACCAGAATGGGGCCGTGACACATACGCTGTAAATGACTTTTTATACTTTATTCTGTACTCTTTTAAACTATTCTATAATGAAAAGTCAAATAAGTTTTTCCATGTAAAAATCAGTGCACCTTGATTTTTTAGGTATTTTATTTCTGTTTGGTTAAAGACTGTTAATTATACAGCAAATAAACAAAAATGTATTGAAAATGTTTATCTGTTTGGCACATTCAGAACACGTGTCAGATCATAGGTATGAGGTAAAATCTTATATCTAATGTATTTTAAAGCACTTTTGTGTGCTTTTACCATTTATATGTGTGAAATTACAGAAGCAATGCTCAGCAGTTAGTTTGGTTTGCAATAGCATTTGGAACAGCAGGAAATGAGGGTAAAGGCCATTGTAATCTTACTTGACCACAAACTTCTCATTACTTAAGCAATATCGCTCTAGTAGAAGTGTGATATAGCTCTATATCATCACGGCTGTGATTAGGCCAGAGGCACGAGGCCGCAGGCCGAGTGCTGGAGGCAATCACAGCCGTGATGATATAGAGCTTTATACCACGGGTCTGTTGAATGCTGCATTCTGATTGGCTGAGAAATGTTCTATGGGTGTTGATTATTTTTCTGTAAACCACACACCTATCTTTTCAAATGTCTTAAAAATAGGCACCAGAGCAATGTTTGTGGTAACCGTGGTATAAGAGGAATAATTGACTCCAGTCCTTTGAATTATTTGAAAATAATGCACACCTGTGGTGTAACGGCACGACGTGCCGCATTACCACCTTGGTGTGCATTATTTTCTTATAATTCAATGGCCCGTCGTCAATTATTCCTTACATATCACACGACTCCGAGAGCGATATTGCTTTTATACAACAGTTCGATGGCACACGTTTGAAAAACGAAAACTAGAAAACAACAACGGAGTAATTTTAAAAGCCTCTTTGTTTGAGAACTACTTCTTCCGCCACGGATTTGAGGGCTGCCAGAATGACAGGTAAAACTTTCGGCTGCTTTGAAGCTCATAACAACTCAATGGACAGATTTGCCGTTTTTAAATATTACAATTTCTTGGTCACAAAGTGTAGTTTTAAGATTAGTTCAGTCGAGAATGTATATGTATTATATTTAAATCTACAGTCGATTAGTAAAGATAGCGCCGGTTTGAACGTTTGCTTAGTGAGATTCGGTACGTATGAGAACCAAAGCATGAGCGGACGTCAGTGTTCACTCGCCCCGCTGACCACCGCCCTCTCTGGGCTACATCTCTGACAGAGATTCCCTGGCTCTCATGTCGGCCTTGTTTGTTTTTTGGCGCGAGGTAAAGTGAATAAAACTATACTTATATAATGTTACTATTGGTTTCCCATTTACTCTTAACGCGATACGAGCACTCGATTATTATTAAGCTTTGTTCTTGTCAGTACTATATAAAATTGTTCTTTATAAGTGTCAGAGAGATGTTTTTGCATGCTGCTTATAAATACACCAGTGGCGATATTCTCATAACATGTTTAAATAGTCACGTCGCGATTAAATAAATGATCAATGTCCACATTTAAAAGCTGCGGTGCTTACCTGCAGTTCCACAGTGTTTTTGCGTTCTGGTAAGAGATATAGCTCCAGAAGAAAAACCGAGTGTTTACATTCCTCTTTCCAAGTGTCCACACGATGTGACAAGACATTAATCCCATTAAGTTTAACGTAACATCCAAGAGCGCTGATCTTTGACGGAATAATAACTTCCGATTGGGGATTCACAGACTGATTTATGAGCTAGTAAACTAATGAGACACACGGAGAGTGATTAAAAACAGCGCGGTTCTGTGTGCCTGCAGTTTTCCATTCAGAGATGAGCCTGTTTAGGACCTCCATTCACTAGGTGGCGGAATGATACGAAAGGTGAAGCGGTTACAGTGCCGTTATCAGTACAATATCGAATAGCTCTTAGCCAATCAGATTCAAGAACCAGAAAGAACTGTTGTATAAATGTCTTTAGAACATGACCTACTGTCAAATATTATAATTATTAATCATCTAATTACTTTATATTCAATTTTGGACATGGCCTTAGTCAATATTAAAGCAACACTAAAGAGTTTTTGCTCTTTGCTCCCCCTACAGGTGAGAAGCGTAATTGTTTATTACCACTGTCGTAAATGCTGCAGCATAGCTGGCTCTGATTGGATTGTAGGTCTGCCGTAAAGAAAGTTTTTGTAGTTTTCACTTGAACTACAGGACCACTACCCGACGGTTGGAAACTTCTTTAGTGTGGTTTTGGCCGATAAAGGGCTGTAAAGCGAATGTGAAAGTGCCATTCACCCTGTTTTGAGTGGATGATCCACTGAAACTTTTTTGGAAACATTATTTTAAGGTAAAAAAAAACTCTTTGGTGTTGCTTTAAAGATATCAAAGTTATATTTCTGGAAAATGATCTTCACCTTGTAGGATGATTTTTATGAATAAATCACAATTAAATGATTTAAGATGGTAATTACCAATCTACTACTTTTAATTTTAAGGAATAGTTTACTCACCTTGGTTGTCATGAAGGGCAAAGCTTGAACTCTTTTTTGCCAGAGAAAAGCGAAATCTGCCTGAATTCTCATCCTGGTCAAGTGCACCAATAATTCCAATGAGCTGCAAGAGATTGAAGATAATTTAAAGTGTGGAAAATATATCATGATGGGAGAAAAAATGTTTGAAATGTTTCTCAGTAATTTCTTACTCTGCCTGGTGTGTCACTCTCACAAAGATACGCGTAGCTCCCGTAAGTTAGTTCAGCTGCATTGTCATTAATGTAGCTGACACAGAAAAAATGTATTTCTTGTTTAATATTTTTGTTACCTTTTAAAAGTATTCGTTTGTTTGTTACAAATGTTGTTTAATAATTGAATGTTTATTTGAGTATTTGTATTTTATCTTCTTAACAATTGCCAATAGTGACACCTACTGGTGAAAATATGTAACATTGTACGTATGTAGGTCACGTGTTTGATAAGCTGCATTGAACATTGGGAAAGCACGAGGTGATCACACGAACAGAGAAGTGTAAGATCGAAAGAAGTGTATAGATTAATAAGATTGTTTGTTAAGAAGATTTCTAATGTCTCCTGAATCCTGATTGGAAAGCACACGGTATGTTTGTTTGTGTTTTGGTTAATTTTGTGTATAATTTAAGGTATTTTGTGTATAAGTATGTTTAAGCCATATGATTAATCTACAATGTAATGTAAAATAATTTCATCACAAATGTAATTGCTATTTTATTTTATTCTTTAGTTTTTCACGGTGCTCAGTTGATGTTTGTGATGACAAGGGGACAGACATTAAAACTGAAAATCTGAATCTGAAGGCATCAGTTGAAGCGTGCTTATTTTCTAATCACGGAGAAAAACTTCAGGAGCCGTTATAGTGAAAAACGTGCATTCACTCCCTCTAAAAAAGTGCAAGAATTTCATCGGGAAAAATGAAGAGTTGCCAGCCCTCGTGGTGATGCAGTTGACCCGGTGGAAAATAGCAGCCGTCAGTGGAGGTGAAAATGTCGTCATTCAAGGGAGCAACGCGATTTCGTCTTATTGAAACTCCATCTTGCTTTTCGCGTGACTGAATTCCTTTCTGTGTAGAAGAGCAGCGCAAGAAGACATTTTGCAGTGACAACTGATAGCCACAAGGCGGCGACGTTGCAAAGTTTTTGACAATTCAGTCATCAATAAGAGTTGAAACCCTTGGATTTGGAGGTCAGACTGTATTTTTTCAGCTTGAAAATTTAATTTCTTGATTGATGTTGCATTAACATTTATTCTAATTGAAATTGTATGCAAATGGTTGAAAAAAGTTTTTGCATTTAATACTTTTCTGAGTTGAGATTAATGTGTAACTTGTTTAATAATTGACATTGTACAATTTCAATGTGTTAGTTCAGCTGGCTATTTGGATTTAAAGCTGAATAATTTTGTGGTTTAAACCAAGTTACCAACATGGATGTAAATAGATCAGACAGTGTCTTAGACCAGGTCATTCAAGCTCTTGAAGATGAAAAAGCACAATTAGAGGGGAAATTAGAAACTGAAATTGATGTCTCAGAAAGACAAAAATATGAAGAACGCCTTGCAGAAATTAATGCAGATTTGCAAGCTAATAAGACAAAACTTCAAGGGTCATCATCACAAGTTGAGCAAGAAGTTAGGCGTTCAGAAAGAGAAAGACGTCCAACAGAAAAAATGCTTGAGTTAAGACATGATGAGTTAGCAAAAAGAGAAAGGAAGTTTATGTTTACATACTTAAACTTTAAAGCGGAAGCTCAGTTTATCAGATCTAAACTGAAAGAACAATGCTCTAAAACGGAGTTAGGTGATATGATAGTGACTGCAGAAAAACGTGAAGCAGAGTTAAAACAAACCTATGAGAGTATTCGTGCAATGAACGTCCCATCTCAAGATATAAGAAGGAAAATGGATAGCTGCACTTCAGTGACTAGTGAAGTAACTGCACTGTTGAAAAGACGTTGCACAGAAGTTGACACTAAAGAGTTTGATGCGGAGGCTGTTAAAGAAACACTCCTCCAGTTACTGCAAAGAGATGACGCCAAGTCAATTTATGGCTCAACTGTGTCGAGAGCTGAAAAAGAATGTCAGCAAGGAAGTCATATGTCAGTAAAAAGAGTGGAAGCAGTGGCACGCTTAGCTGCAAAACGTGCTGAACTAAATTGAGAAAAGGAAATCTCAGCTCAAAGAAAAGAGGTGCTAGCCCAACAAGAGAGGTTAAAAATGCTGGAGGAACAAAGGGATCTTGAAGTCATAGAAGCTGAATATAGTGTGTACGCAGGAGAGGAATCAAGATTGAACGCTGAAATAGGAGATACAAAAGAAAAATGTGCTTTGCCTCCATGTCAGCATCGGCTGCAACACAATAACCATTCATGCACCAAGGTTTCAACCTTTCAACCTTTAGCTAAACCGTGCTCTGAAAATAAGCTAGAGACTAAAGTAGATGAGGTTGTATTAATGAAAGCACTAACAGAATCCCTGGCAATGACCAAACTTCCAGCTCCAGAGCCATTCACCTTTACAGGTGACCCACTCAAGTTCATTGAATGTCGCACTTGTTTTAAAGCTTTGATTGAAACAAACTGCACAACTTCAGCACATAGGCTGTTCTATCTAAAAAAGTACATAAGTGGAGATGCTCTAAGTGTACTAGAGGGAACATTTTATAGGAGTGATGAAGATGCATACACGCAAGCTTGGGATGCCCTGAATAAACGCTAGTTCAAAGAGCATTTAGGACAAAGCTGAGTAACTGGCCAAAAGTAGGACCTAAAGAATCACTGAAATTGAGGGAGTTTAGTGATTTCCTTATCTCCTGTAAAAATGCAATGCCTCATGTACATGGTTTGGGAGTTTTGGACGATTGTGAAGAGAACCAGAAATTGCTTCAGAAACTTCCTGACTTTATAACAACTCGTTGGAATAGGCATGTCAGTAAAGCACTCGATGATGAAAAGCCATACCCAAGTTTTGCTGAGTTTTCAGACTTTGTGGCAGAAGAGGCACGTATTGCATGTAATCCTGTTTCCTCTCTACATGCTTTAAAACATGCAGATGAAAGGTTAGGAAAGGAGCAAAAACGTTTCAAAGCCAGTGCTCTGATGCAAAATGTTAAACCCATTGCAAAGAACTTTAATGCATTGGAAAGAGAAACCAGTACCAAACTCAACCCTTCAGCTACTCGAGATAAGAGACAACTAGAATGTGTATGCTGTCAGCAAAATCACTTCATATACAAATGTGAAAAGTTTGCGGCAATGCCTCTTGAAGAGAAGAAAAAGTTTGTCATCAACAACAAGATGTGCTTTGGTTGTCTAAGAGTCGGCCATATCCCAAAAAAAGGTAGAAAGCGAGCAACTTGCAACATCTGCAGGCAAAGCCATCCCTCTCCACTTCATGAAGAACGTTTTCAAGGAGGAAAACCAGAAGCTTCATCTGACGAAAGGGCTTCCATTAGCTTATGTAGTGTGGGAATGGACAACTATAATCGCACTTCAATGATAGTTCCAGTATGGCTCTCTTGTGCAACAAAGGACAGCCCAGAAATTCTAGCCTACGCATTGCTGGACACGCAGAGCAGTAATACATTCATCAATCAGGACATCTGCGACAAACTTCAAGTACACACAGAACCTGTGAAATTAAAGCTGTCCACAATGACTGATCGAGCTACGATAGAGGATTGTCAGAGAGTAGATGGACTAAGAGTGAGAGGCTATAGTTTGCAAGAGTACATTGAGTTGCCACCAGTTTACACTCGAGACTACATTCCCTTGGAACGAGATAGCATTCCTACTTGCAAAAAAGCTCAGAAATTAACCCACCTGCTCAGTGTTGCAGACAAAATGCCAGATTTATTGGATTGTCCTGTAGGGCTTCTAATTGGCTATGATTGTCCAAGAGCTCTAAAGCCAACCCAAGTGATATCAGGGAATGATAACGAGCCTTACGCAGTCAAAACAGACTTAGGCTGGAGTATAGTGGGATCCATAGCTCCCAATGTTTGCTCTAGAGATGTAACAGGGTTCTGTCATCGCATATCGGTGAAGGAACTCCCAGCTATAACACCTGCCTCTATAATCAGGACGTTAGAAGCAGACTTCCAGGATACAGATTCAAAAGAGAGGACAATATCTCAGGAGGACATTCAATTTCTTCAACAGTTGGATGAAAGGGTTCAACACAACAGAGAAGGACATGTGGAAATGCCCTTACCTTTCAGAAAGCGTCCTCAGTTGCCGAACAATAAGCAGCTTGCTGTGGTTCGTTTGAGATATTTGAAAAGGAAAATGGAGAGAAGTCCTAAGTACAGAGAAGACTATGTGAGATTTATGGATGGTGTCTTTAGAGATGGAGATGCTGAAGAAGCAACTACCACTGGAAAAGTAGACAGTACATGGTACATCCCACACCACGGGGTATACCACCCAAGAAAGCCAGAGAAAATAAGAGTGGTGTTTGACTGCTCAGCCAAATTTGAAGGCACATCTCTAAATGACCACTTACTCACAGGGCCAGACTTAACAAATGCTCTGACTGGAGTGCTGTGTAGATTTCGTGAGCATCAGATTGCTATTGTTTGCGATGTGGAGAAGATGTTCCATCGCTTTCATGTCAGTCCAGATGATCGTGATTTCCTGAGATTCCTATGGTGGGAAGAAGGGAACACTGAAAAGGAACCCAAGGAATATCGCATGCGAGTTCACATTTTTGGAGCAGCATCCTCTCCAGGGTGTGCGAACTATGGCATGAAATATCTAGCCAGCAAATATGAAAAGGACTACCCACTGGCAGCAAGCTTCATTCGCAAAAACTTCTATGTGGATGATGGTCTTGTCAGCGTTGATTCCAAAGAGAAGGCCCACAAGTTGATTAGCGAAGCAAAAGATGTTTTGGCCAAAGGAAAACTGCGCTTACACAAGTTTGTGTCCAATAGCAGAGAAGTTTTGAATGCAATACCAGAGAGTGAACGTGCCAGTGTAGTAAAGGATGTTGATCTGAACTACAATGAGCTTCCAATGCAGAGTGTACTGGGAGTAAAGTGGAACATAGAGACTGATACATTCTCATTTAAAGTCGACCTTACTGAAAAGGCTGCCACTCGAAGGGGAATTCTATCAGTGGTTGCAAGTGTGTACGACCCTTTAGGTTTTCTTGCTCCTTACGTCTTTGTTGGAAAAAGAGTGCTCCAAGAGATGTGTAAACGAGGAGTAGGTTGGGATGAACCTCTTCCCTCTGATCTGAAGCCAAAGTGGGATACATGGCTCCATGACTTGGAAAATCTCCAAAGGATTCAAATACCAAGATGCTTCATTCCTGAAAATATGGGCAAAATCCAGAAAATTGAACTGCATCATTTTTCAGATGCCAGCAGTGAAGGTTATGGACAGTGTTCATATATCAGGACTGTTGCTGATGAGCAAGTGCATTGTGCGTTGGTCATGGGAAAGGCCAGAGTAGCCCCTACAAAGGTTTTCAGCATACCACGCCTTGAGCTGACTGCAGCCACAGTTTCAGCATCAGTAAGTCATCTTCTTAGAGAAGAGCTAGATCTGGAGATAAATGAGGAGTTTTTCTGGACGGATTCCCAGATAGTATTAGGGTATATCAAGAACGAAGCCAGACGCTTTCATGTTTTTGTGGCTAATCGTGTCCAGAAAATAAGAGACTCAACAGATCCAAAGCAGTGGTTCTATGTGGAAACAAATCAAAATCCAGCAGACTGTACATCTAGGGGTTCCAAGGTGGCAGACCTAATTGACTCAAGTTGGTTGAAAGGCCCAAAGTTTCTATGGGAAAAAGAAATTGTTACTCATAAAACTTCCCCAAAGCTTCTTGAAGGTGACCCTGAGGTAAAGGTCCTGAAAACAGATGCTTGTGTAAGAGACAACTTTCTTGAAAGACTGACAAGATTCTCAGATTGGAATACAGCACTCAATGCTAAAGCTAGAATCAAAAGACTTGTGAAAAGAGACAGATCAGGGTTCATTAGTGTAGAGGAGAGAGAGAAAGCAGCTCTTGTGCTCATCAAGGCAGCACAAAAAGAAGCCTTTGAAGAAGAACTGAAATGTCTCAGTCAAAACCCTGCTAAGCTACCAAAGAATAACAGGTTATTCCAACTTGATCCTATTCTCCAGAATGAACTGCTCAGGGTTGGAGGACGGTTAAGAAAGTCTAACGCAGCATTGGAGTTGAAACATCCAATAATTCTTCCTAAGGAAGGCATTGTCACACAGCTGATACTTGACCATTGCCACAAGAAAATTCAACATCAAGGTCGAGGTCAAACCTTAAATGAGCTCAGATCCAGTGGATATTGGATAATGGGTGCAAGCAATGTAGTGGCCAAACACATCAAAAATTGTGTTACATGCAGAAAGCTGCGCAGACCAGTTGAAGAACAGCGCATGGCTGACCTTCCAGCTGACAGAGTAGAACCATCACCCCCATTCTTGTATTCTGGTATCGACTGTTTTGGCCCTTTCTACACGAAACAAGGTCGGAAGGAATTTAAAAGGTATGGTCTGTTGTTTACGTGCTTGAGCTCCAGGGCTGTACATTTAGAAATGTTAGAAGATCTCACTACTGATGCATTTCTGAATGCTTTAAGATGTTTCATAGCAATCAGAGGAGCCGTGCGACAGATCAGATCCGACCAAGGCACAAATTTCGTGGGGGCAAAGAATGAGCTGGAGAAAGGTTTGAAGGATCTAGACCAAGAGAGGATCTCTACCTATCTTGCAAGCAAACAGTGTGATTTCCTTATGAATGTTCCTGAAGCAAGCCACATGGGAGGTGTGTGGGAACGCCAGATAAGAACAGTAAGGAGTGTGATGAACGCTGTTCTGGCTCAAGCTAAAGGAAGACTGGATGACACCTCATTAAGGACATTCTTCTACGAGGCAATGTTAATTGTGAATAATCGTCCGCTTACCACTAACACAATAAATGACCCAAAGAGTCTTGAGCCTTTGACTCCTAATCATCTGCTTACGATGAAGACATCAGTGCCTCTGCCTCCTCCTGGCAAATTTATTCGTGAAGATCTGTACGCTAGGAAAAGGTGGAGAAGAGTGCAATACTTGTCTGAGCAATTTTGGAGCAGATGGCGTAAAGAATACCTGGCCAACTTAAGCCTCAGACAACAATGGCACAAACCTAGAAGAAATGTTCAAATTGGAGATGTAGTGATTGTCAAAGAGGACAATGTTCACAGAAATGAATGGAGGTTAGCTAGAGTTGTTGAGACAAGTGCAGATGATGATGGACTTGTAAGAAAGGTTAAACTCCAAATGGGACAAAGTAAGTTAGGTAAAAAGGGTGAGAGATTGACACAAATAACGTTTTTGGAACGTCCAATTCAAAAAATAGTGGTAATAGTTGAGAACAATTCCTAAACTACGAGTATACACACAGTTTTCTTAACATACAGAGTAGTGTTGTTCAAAGAAAATGAAAATAACTCTGATGTTGAAAGTGTTGAAAGAAGAATGAAAGTTAACTGACAGCTTATAAGAAAATTACATGCTTTATTGGTTTCAGTAAAAAGGTAAAAAATTTAATAAATCCTTGTAATTTTGGTGGCAGTGTAGCTGACACAGAAAAAGTGTATTTCTTGTTTAATATTTTTGTTACCTTTTAAAAGTATTCGTTTGTTTGTTACAAATGTTGTTTAATAATTGAATGTTTATTTGAGTATTTGTATTTTATCTTCTTAACAATTGCCAATAGTGACACCTAATGGTGAAAATATGTAGCATTGTACGTATGTAGGTCACGTGTTTGATAAGCTGCATTGAACATTGGGAAAGCACTAGGTGATCACACGAACAGAGAAGTGTAAGATCGAAAGAAGTGTATAGATTAATAAGATTGTTTGTTAAGAAGATTTCTAATGTCTCCTGAATCCTGATTGGAAAGCACACGGTATGTTTGTTTGTGTTTTGGTTAATTTTGTGTATAATCTAAGGTATTTTCTGTATTAGTATGTTTAAGCCATATGATTAATCTACAATGTAATGTAAAATAATTTCATCACAAATGTAATTGCTATTTTATTTTATTCTTTAGTTTTTCACGGTGCTCAGTTGATGTTTGTGATGACAAGGGGACAGACATTAAAACTGAAAATCTGAATCTGAAGGCATCAGTTGAAGCGTGCTTATTTTCTAATCACGGAGAAAAACTTCAGGAGCCGTTATAATTAATGTCAAGAACTTTCAGATTAACCATTGCGTAGGATTTTTGACCTAAAACAGAAGAACAGAAAAGTTTTACACATTTATGAATTTGGCAGATGTGTTTACCCAAAGCAACTTACATACGTGCATTCAATCAATACATTTCTTTTATCAGCATGTGTGTTCCCCAGGATAAAACCCATTAACTCTTCATTGCTAACACAAAGCTTTGAGCACGTACAATTAGGTGATAGTGTTGTTGTTTATATCATACCATTTGGCATATCTTCTTGTGCTATAACTTGAAATGTGTAGGAGGAGTCCTGCTCTCTATCCAGTTGTCTTTTTAAAGAAAGATGCCCTTGAATGAGATCCACACTTACAGGACAGTCTGGGTCTTCAATAGAGTACCTAGTGGGATCAAATGTCAACGTTAGATATAACCACAGTCTTTTTTATCTGTGTACAATTGTGTAACTTTCATAACAGCTTAGGTTTAGGTTTTACCGTATTTTGTGACCAATTTTATCTGGATCCCTTGCTGAGACAGCTCCAATGACTGGATTATTGAAAGGGCCCTCATAAATGCAGAACTTGTATTCTGTTTGGTTGAAAACTGGTGGTTCGTCAACATCAATTACATTGATGATGACTTGGGCTCTCCTCAGTAGGTTCGGTTTTTGGTTATCTGGTGATGTAGACACACTGTGTTCATCCCCATTTACAAAGAAATTGTACGACTTCACTTCTTCGTAGTCAAGATGCTGATTGATAGCAGAAACAAATTAGCAAAACTAGATTTACCACAATTCCTACATAAGATTATAACAAGTTTAGTAGTGAAGCTTTAAATACGTACCTGATTGAGGCGAAGAATAAATGTAAATGTTGGATCATCTCTGTCCTCTACTCCAAATATGCCAATATCAGATCCCAGTTTTATGTCTTCTCTCACATCAAAGTGGTATTTTTCTAGAGAAGACAGTATCGGTGTGTTAATGTTTTTAGTTTACTCTGTAAAGTTACAATGTATTCAAGACTGCTTTTAAGTATTGTAAAATGTATTTGCCTGTCTTGAAGGTCGCAATGTTGTCCTTCACATCAGTAGGCCCAATGTTGATGGTCACTATAGTTGTAGCAGTATTTCCTGCCCTTGATCCTGGCATATCCTTGGCTTGTACTTCTATCAGATATTGATTCTGTTTTTCTTGGTCAAATGTGCTTTTTAAGGTGCTGATGACACCTGAAATTGAGCAAATAGAGGCTCATATTAAAAATCTTAAGTTATTCTTCTAAACGTCTGTTAGTAAATGCTTACCTTCACTGTTGATTTGGAAGAGGTCTGTTCCATTCAAAAGTTTGTATTCAATCTGTCCATTTGGAGTGGTTGGATCATCTGCATCAGTTGCTTTTACAGTCATCACTTTGGTTCCTAATAAATAATAACATGCATATTTATAGAGCCATGATAAATTGATAAAACCTTTGTATTTTCATAGCGTACAGTATACTTTGGAACTAAATTATTAAATCATAAACTGAAAATCATATTTATGTTCAATAGTATTTACACGGATTATACTACCATTTTACATGTACAGTAAAACATGCTACTATGTCTAAACAAACATGGAATTGTATATCCAATGTAATCTTTCCATGACAAAAGAGTTAAATGTAAAGAAAGAGAGAAATAATTGAGTAAAAATACATAAAGAAATAAAATCGTTCCTGTATGGCTCTTTAATATGGTAGCATCACATTAAAGAGTATTGGTTCATCTGTAATTAAATCCAGTTGTAAAAATGTCCATATAAACACAAACCAGAAGATTAAAACACATATGTTAAATAACAGTACCTGCTTTAGACGATTCATTGATGGATCCAGAGAGATCAGGTGGAAAAACAGGTGTATTGTCGTTGACATCAAGCAGCACAATTTCTAAAAAATCTTTTTCAATCAGTGTTCCGGTATAAATGTTAATGAGTGAAGCTGAGAGTTTGTAGGATTTCTGCTTTTCTCGGTCCAGCTGTGTATTGACAAATATATCTCCCACATCATTCACAAAAAAAGTGTCATTGGCACCTTCCCCTGACAGGATAAATCGTGTGTGCTTACCATACAATGTATTTTCTAGCTAAAATGAAAAGCAACAATAAAGCAAAAATGTGAAATGATTTTCATCATTATTTATCATTCGCTATTTTTATTATTGTTAAATGCAGTTCATTTATTTGACTTTCTATTTGAACATTTAGTTTAACTAGTAGATTTTTTTAAACTAGCAATATGTTTTCTATTTCTTTCATCATGGTTTGGATCATTTACCTTTCCAATTTTTTCAGGTAGGATTTTTGGATCCATTTCCTCAAACACATACAATTTATCCCATTTAAACTCTCTCTTCTGTCTTTGAAGAACCCTGCCATGCATGGAAGGATGTTTCAGAGCTTGGTTGACATCCATACTGGTACATAAAATGAGCAAGAAACCTGCCCAAAAGCCGGTCATCTGCCTCCAGGCAGAATGTTTCATAATCTGAAATGAACAACAGAACCAGTTCATGTCTTTTAATTTTATCTTTTTTATTTCAAAGATAGACAGACATAAAAGATTAAAAGTAGAAAAAAATAAGAAAATGAAAAATGACAGAAAACATAAAAGAAATGATCAAATAGTTGCCTTTGACTATAAAATCACTTCATTAAACTGTTCGGTTCATTAGTGCATTTCCTGAGGCACAATCTTTTCATTGTACTCTTTTATATCATGGGATATAGCACAGCTCTGACTGTGTAATACTGTAAAAACGACTACAATTACTTGTCTACAATGTAACAAACTCATCAAGATATTTCAATACCTAATAACACACTTTAGCCTGATGGACCATTCTTATGTTAAACTCACTCAGATGATGATGATGTTAAGATGAGTTGGATTATGTTCTTAAGAGTTCCCAAATGGCTAAATCTTTGCTTGCAGCATAAACTCTCTATCTAGTCAAAATTATTACTTTCACATGAGGTATAAAATGACCCTTGCTATCACTTTATACCAATGGCTTCAGATTTTTAGCATTATCTTGAAAGCATAGGCTATACTATACTGTGTCACGTTCACCAATGGAGAGAGAGAGAGAGAATTTGAATTTTAAACCAGTGATACGTAGTACCAATGAGGCCAATGAGTTCAGAGAGGTGAGTGAGAAGAATGGAATGAGAGGCTGTATCAAAGGCTCAGAGTCAGCTGCCATGAGAAGGTCATTTGTGATTTTGATTAGGGCAGTTTCAGTGCTATGCTGTATCCTGAAACCAGATTGAAATGGCTCATAGAGGTTGGCTGTAGCATATGGTCAAGTTGATAGTAAGAGATGGAGACATTTAATCGCCTCAAGCCCAGCTTGACTCTGTACGATGTGCGAGTTGAGACAGTGCATTATTACAGACTTATATGGGCTACTGAAGATTTAATAATGTTATTTTAATATAGTCAGTCGTGAACTAAAGTGCAAAGGCAGGTGAAACTCTATAAGGCATGACACGCTAGCTTTATGGTAAAACATTTCACGGTCCCGTTATATCAATATAGCTTCTTTTTTTAAAGGAACACGCCCACATTTTGGGAATTTAGCTTATTCACCGTATCCCCCAGAGTTAGATAAGTCCATACATACCTCTCTCATCTCCGTGCGTGCTGTAACTCTGTCTGACGCAGCCCCCGCTAGCTTAGCTTAGCACAAAGACTGGAAATGCATGGCTCCAGCTAGTATACTGCTCCCAATAAGTGACAAAATAACGCGATCATTTTCCTATTTATGTGTTGTGATTTGTATAGTCAAACCGTGTACAAATAACAAGGTGATATGAGACACAGCGATCTTTTAACAGTATACATACTGAGAACTATATTCTCTGAAGACGAAGCACTGCCGCATGGGCGGAGTGATCTGCTCGCAGCACACGAGAAGCCCCTGGTGAGGAGCAGAGAGTTCGGTCAGAATTGTGCAAATCACTCCGCCCATGCGCCAGTGCTTCGTCCCCAGAGAACACAGCTCTCAGCATGTACACCGCCAAAAGATCGCTGTGTCTCATATCACCTTGTTATTTGTACACGGTTTGACTATACAAATCACAACACATAAATAGGAAAATGATCGCGTTATTTTGTCACTTATTGGGAGCAGTATGCTAGCTAAAGCCACCCACTTCCAGTCTTTGTGCCAAGCCAAGCCAGCGGGGGCCGCGCCAGACAGAGCCACAGCACGCACGGAGATGAGAGAGGCATGCATGGACCCATCCAACTCTGGGGGACACGGTGAATAAGCTAAATTCCCAAAATGTGGGCGTGTTCCTTTAAGACTTAGGATCAAAAGCAATACATATTCAGATGACTCAGAATGTAAGACTGTATCTGTGTGTTGTATGAATGCATCTCTTTCATCTCATCTCTGTTCTCCTCTCAGCCCCGACTGATCCGTGTGCTGCACTCAGCTGTACTGAAGATGAATATTGTGGAGAGAACAGCGGTGTTTATGGCTGTTTCTTCAAAAACAACCAAACCAGATCTGATCCTGATCCTGAATCATTTCTCAACATTTCTAATCTAAAACTTGATTTCCTAATGCTGACAATCTGTTTTTATATTTTAAATTTCATTGAAACCTGTGAAAGCAGTACAGGATCTATATCTATATCTCGCTGTCAGCTCTTTGAAGCTGGTTTTTCAGCTGATGTCCTGCACCTCAATGATCCCAGATGCAGAGGAATCATCCAGAATGGCCGAGTGGAGTTTAGTTTTGATAACGATGAACACACCTGTGGTACAAATCTTATGGTAAGACTCAATATCTGTACAGTAGGGCTGGAGGTTTTTAATGATTTTACAGATTAATTTAAATAAACGTTTTTAAATTAAGTTGATTTGACACACCAAAGTGAAACGTTGCAGACATCCTGATTATTATAGCAGTTATTCCAATGTTGACCTCATTGAGGCTCATTGAATCCCTCGGGGCTCATTGAATCGCTCATTGAATTGCTCATTGAATTGCTCATTGAATCGCTCGGGGCTCAGGGAATCCCTAGTGGCTCAGCGAATCTCTCGGACCTCTTAATATTTCATGCATAATTTCTGCACATTTATATCATGTTGACTTCATGAGTGGTTATGCACTTTGAGAAACCAGATGTTCTTAATAAAGTGATTGTTTCATAAATCAGTTACTATAAAACAATTTTACCTGCTTTTTTTAACATAATTTAATATAAATCGTTTTTTTACTGATTGATTTGTACTAATATTTGAACTTCATTGTGTTTGTGATGCACAGGCCAATGGCACTCATATCATCTATGAGAACTTTATTTTGGGAGCACCAGAGTCATCTGAAGGTCTCATCAGCAGAGAGAAAATTCTGCAGATATCTTTCAGCTGTGTTTACCCCCAAACCCAAACACTTTCTATGATAGAAATCAACCCACTGGAGAGGTCAGACTTCAATTCTACTGGCTACATACAACCCGAATTCCGGAAAAGTTGGGACGTTTTTTAAATTTCAATAAAATGAAAACTAAAGGAATTTCAAATCACATGAGCCAATATTTTATTCACAATAGAACATAGATAACATAGCAAATGTTCAAACTGCGAAATTTTAACATTTTATCCACTTAATTAACTCATTTAAAATTTAATGCATGCTACAGGTCTCTTAAAGTTGGCACGAAGGCAACAAATGGCTAAAAAAGCAAGCAGTTTTGAAAAGATTCAGCTGGGAGAACATCAAGTTAATTGATATTAAGTCTGTAAAATAATTAGCTATAAAAGGTATGTCTTAGAGAAGCAGAATCTCTCAGAAGTAAAGATGGGCAGAGGCTCTCCAATCTGTGAAGGACTGTGTAAAAAGATTGTGGAATACTTTTAAAACAATGTTCCTTAATGTCAAATTACAATGGCTTTGCAAATCTCATCATCTACAGTGCATAACATCATCAAAAGATTCCGAGAAAATGGAGCAATCTCTGTGCGTAAGGGACAAGGCCGGAGACTTTTATTGGATGCCCGTGGTCTTCGGGCCCTCAGACGACACTGCATTACTCATCGACATTACTAAATGGGCCCAGGAATACTTCCAGAAACCACTGTCGATAAACACAATCCGCCGTGCCATCAGCAGATGCCAACTAAAGCTCTATCATGCAAAAAGGAAGCCATATGTGAACATGGTCCAGAAGCGCCGTTGTGTCCTGTGGGCCAAGGCTCATTTAAAAATGACTATTTCAAAGTGGAATAGTGTTCTATGGTCAGACGAGTCCAAATTTGACATTCTTGTTGGAAATCACGGACGCCGTGTCCTCCGGGCTAAAGAGGAGGGAGACCTTTCAGCATGTTATCAGCGTTAAGTTCAAAAGCCAGCATCTCTGATGGTATGGGGGTGCATAAGTGCATACAGTATGGGCAGCCTGCATGTTTTGGAAGGCTGTGTGAATGCTGAAAGGTATATAAAGGTTTAGAGCAGGGGTGTCAAACTCAATTTCATCCCGGGCCACATCAGCATTACGGTTGCTCTCAAAGGGCCGGTTGTATTTGAAGGACTGTATGAATGTATCTACTCTTTTATTACTGTACATTGCATAATTTTCTCTGCATTTGCTTACTATTAGTTTTGTAATAACTCAATTAATACCTAGCTTTGAACATAGAAGCCCTGGCAAATAATGACAAAGTTAAATAATTGTGATGACAAAAACACATGTTGTATATGAGCACACTCAAAATTTTCTGTTATCCTTCATTGTGCAGTTAGGAAACTGAGAGGCATTTTAAGATACTAATAAAGAGTTTTACAATCTCCACCATAATATGCATTTATTAGACACAGATACTCTTGTCATTTCTTGCCTTCTTTGTAAAAAAGCTGTGATTTTTTTACCTGGCTTTAAGTGTCTGATTGACTGACGTCTCATGAGTTCAGTGTTGTAGGCTACAGATCAATAGTTTCAATCGTTTATTAAAAGTATTCGGTTTAGATGAGTCATTAGTTCACGTACTTAGCGGGAATAGACGCGTTGTAAACTAATCCCAGCTGGACATCGCGAAACATTTCTGTAAACGAGACGGAAAACATTTTCTCGCTGGATGCGCGTGAGCGTGCGCGAGAGAGGGAGAGAAAGCACGAGCAGATACTGTCCGTTTCCATCTGCGGAGGTCGCATATGCAGCGTCATGGTTTATTTAAGTTAACTGACCATTACATTCGCAAGTCATACGCACATTACAACTATTTACTATAAACGAAGAATAATATTCAACTTTATAATTGTTAATATTCTGAAACAAGACAGTCTTGATGACGTATGCCGCCTGGAAATGCGAGCTCCGGAGGCTGCAGCCTTCGCATTAAGACACGGCCAATCTAGTAGTGCGCGCGTGCGGGGCTCTGCTCGTTCTCTCTCATGCAATCATCAACATTTTCACTATAATTACATTACAAAAAGACTTTGGCGAGACAACATTTTTTTTTGTGGCTGCTAAAAAAATCTATGTAGGAAATAACATGCAAAGAATAAAACTTATAATAACAATAAAATTATTTGCAGACTCGGGCCACATAATTAACATAATTTGTAAGCTCTCACGGGCCAGATGAAATGAGGGGGCGGGCCGGATTTGGCCCGCGGGCCTTGAGTTTGACACCCCTGGTTTAGAGCAACATATTCAAACGACATCTATTTCAGAGAAGGCAGTGTATATTTCAGCAGGACAATGCAAAACCACATACTGCAGCTATTACAACAGCATGGCGTGCATCAGGTGTGCTTGATTAGAGCTTAAGCTAAACTCTGCAGGACATAGGCACTCCAGGACCGACATTGCCTACCCCTACCGTAGACCATTGTATTCTGTTAAAAGACTAAAACACAATGGCGGTATCTATGATGCTGCCTTAGACTGTTTTAAATCTTACTTTTCAAATAGGAGAATCGGTAGAAATGTAAGAATTTTTATCATCCTCAATGCAAATCACCTGCAGGGTGCCACAGGGTTTGATTCTGGGTCCAAATCTATTTGTGACCCGCTCTGGCGAAATGAGTCGGAAGTCGCAACGTTCCGTTTTAAGATATGAGCCGATAATGTGGAAAAACAATGAAATTATCAAAAAAAAATATTTTTAGCTAATATCAAAGAACAGACATTAAAAAATAATCTCCCAAAGTTTCGTAGTCCAAATAATTGAGTAAAGGTGTTTACAGGGCTCTCAAGTTTTATCAAAAGTTTGGAGTGAGATTTCATCTGTTAGGGGAGGAGCCACTTAAATATTTGCAGCAGCGACCCCTCGGCCCCAACCAATTCTCTCAGGTTTTTGGTAGCAGTTAAATTTAATATATTGTTTATAATTGATTAGCACAAATAGAAATTATAACAGTTGGGAAATCTAATTAAAGACAAAGTCATAGAAATTAAATACATTGTTTTATTTAAAAAATACAAATATATAAAAAATTGCCCCAAATGAGCCAACTGAACAGCAACATTGCAGAACTTGCCCTGAGCATACTTACAATACAAGGTGTGTTTGTGTGACATCTTTTAAACAGATAAATGCAATGATTAATGTATACATTGGCAGGATATAAACATTACTAAAATAAAAGCCAGAGTATAGCTGAATAGCTAAAAAGAGTATGAATAAAGTATAATTTGAAAATAATGAAATAAATGAAAATGAAATATCTTGTCCTTTCCATTCCCAGGTGAAAAAAATACTATAGTAATTTATAGTAAATACTATAGTGTTTTTGACCCATACTATAGTAATGTACTTGAATTAATTTGTTGTGGTAATTCTATAGTTGCTGTGATAACATAACAACTATAGTAATATAAACGTATTACTTTATCCAATACTGTACTACATTGTCTACAACTATAGGGTATAATATACTAGAATATACACTACAGATTACTGTAGTATAAACTAAAGAATACTAACGTTAGAGTATTTATTACAGTTTATCAGTTCACTACTATAGTTGATACAGAGTATGCTGTAGCAATCATTAACAAAGTGTTGTAAATACTATAATATACTAAAATTTACTATACTATTAGTATGGTTCAAAAACACTATAGTATTTCCTATAATATTTTTCACCTGGGATTGTTTCAGGTAGCCTCTAGTGTTTAGTACTTTCCTAAAGTTAAAGCTAATTCTGATTGCAAAGCAGTTCGATTTTTTTAATCAATAATAATTTACCTCGGCTATATTTCCCAACAACAGTTTTTATTATCTTTGATCACATTTTTGTGATGTCATCCAAGAATCGTAAAATCAAATTGCTATAAAAAAGAATGCGTTACCTACCGCTTTCATCGGATTCTTCTCTTCCAACTGCCACTTCGTCTGTGTGACGTGAGAATCTATGTTGCCTAGTAACGAATGTGCTTGCAGCAGGATCACGAAATTTACCCAGAAACAACAAATTCTGATTGGCTGGTAGGTGACAATTATATCAGGATGTCTAGTGTGACCGTGTCCGCGGCTCGACAGATATGAACTCGGCAGAGAACTTCTCTCCTGTGCCTCGTTCATTAATTGTATAGAGTGGGAAAAGTTTTCTTATTTTTTCAGCGTGAGAAATACAAGGTGTGGCGTGTGAGCGTGTGAACTTACTGAAATGCGTGAGTCTCACGGTGAATGCGTGAGACTTGAGAGCCCTGGTGTTTAAATGACTATTAAAGTTGAAACAGTATTACTAAATTCGCTGGAAATGAACATTGCTTCTCTCAAATCCTCTCGTCACCTCCGAGCATTTCGGGGGATCCCCTGAAACGTCACTATCTCTCCAAATATGCCCAGATAGCAAAATCTGGCTGGCCCACCACTGGGCCACATATTTGCTTGAGTTCTGGCCCAGTTCTGGCTGGGTCCCCGGCCCAAAACTGGCCCACACACTAAAAATTGGATCAAACTATTAAATCTGGGCCAGTTGTGGCCCACACCCAGTAAAATAGATCTTACATACTGACTTGGCCCAGATTTGGTCAGCACACTGTAAAGTGACCTAAATTGTTTATTTGGCCCAGGTCTGGCTAGCACACTGTAAAGTGACTTAAATTGCTTATTTGGCCCAAGTCTGGCCCAGACCCTTTGTTTTATGTGGCTGACAACATCTGCATGGTCCCTGGGCCAGATGTGGCCCAGAAACTGGTAAATATTGTATATTTTTTATTTTTCAAGAAAAATACACCCATTTAAGAAGATTAAGAGCCTTTTATTAAAAAAATACACACATCACATTAATGTGAATTAACAGTTAACAAATACATAAATATGAACATGTTTTAACATGTACCAACAATTAACCATAATTTTGAACATATTAATTCTTAACAAATTCAGTACACTTTACAAAAACCCAACAAATACAAACAGACATATATCTCTTACACAACACATTTTACAAGCACATAACCCACTTTATAAACATTTTTAAAGGGATAGTTCACCCTCAAAATTATAATTTTCTCATAAATCACTTACCCCTGTGTCGCTCTAAACCACCAAGTGCTCTGATTGTCTTCAGAATACATTTTTAGAATTTTTTTATGAAAACCGGGAGGCTTTTGTCTGTCCCATTGACTTAAGTTAGTCTCACAATACGTTTCCCAGAAAAGAATGAAGGACATCGCCAAAAAGGTCCATTGTCCATTAGTAGTTTAATAATAATATTATGAAGTGACAAGAACACTTTGTGCACAAAGAAAATAAAACGAACGATTTCAACAATTTGTTCTCCTCCTTAGTTGTTGAAAGTGTATTCAAGACCAGACTACAGCGATGCTGCTGACATCACCTGCAGCTCACGTCACTTGCTGATGTGGTTACCAATGTTTTTTTTTGTTTTTCTACGCTTTTTTTAAAGTATAATGCAAACATTGTAACAATACTTAAACAGCCCAAATAAATGTACAAATTACTTGGCAGCCTATTCTGTCTGTACGCTGGGAACTACGTCAGCAGGTGACGTCAGCAGCAGTCATAGTCTGGTCGTTAACAGGCTTTGAACGACCAAGGAGAAGAACAAACTGTTGAAAATTTTTTTTATTGAAATACTGATGGAACACTGAACCCTTTGGCAACGCCTTTCATTCTTTTGTGTTAAATGGATTGTAAAACTCACCGAAATCAATGGGACGGACAGAAGCCTCCCAGTCTTCATCAAAAATATCCAAAAACGTGTTCTAAAGACAATCTAAGCACTTGTTGGTTTAGAACGACAGAGGGGAAGTGACTTATGATAAAATTGCAATTTTGGGGTGAATTATCCCCTTAAGCAATTACAGCGAGACAACATGTAAAACAAATTAATTAACATTTAAAGAAAAAAATTCTCTCTCACACACACACCACACACACACATTGGCATATGTGGTTTACCGGGACAATTCCATAGACACAATGCATTTTATTCTGTACAAACTGTATATTCTATTGCCTTAACTTACCCCAGTCCCTAAGCCCAACCATAACAAAAATCTGTTGGAAGTCTTTAATCTGAAAAAGTACCACTTAGTATTGTGTCCCTGTAAAGCATGTTTATAGCATATTAAACATGTCATTATACACTATTCCCCATAAACCACATGTACCAACGCACACACACCTCTCACACACAAGCCAAGTAATTAAAACAAGTTAAACACATTTAACCAAAACACCACCACTCTTTTTACAGCACAAAACATTCTCCTTTGCAGACTCAAACACAGGCGCTAACACTTACTGCTTTTCTTTTGCTAAATTTGTCTCTTGCACCCACCCTCTCGATCGAGCCACCTCTTCATTGTCCCCTCCACAACTGTAAGGGACCTTCTCCGAACTGCATCTTTAAAATAAATTATCCATATTGTCATTGTGAAATCTTTAACATTTAATGAGCATATTAAAAAGAAATGTCTAATTTTTATTAACAAATAATTAACAGATATATTTACCAATCACTACCTCTCTGAGTTAGAGGGTGGCAAATAAAGTCTTTTCCATCCAGTTGAGGTTTTAAGCCAGGGAGTTGTTGGTCGCCCTCTTCAATATATGCCATGTGCAGTCTCGTACATCTGTCCCGCCAATAAGCCCCAACCAGTTAACCTGAAACAGATTTATAGTCTTAATAGTTGCTCATAGTTTCATACAGGACACAGGTCATACAGTAGTTGATTGCTTATATCAAAGAGGTGATGCATGCTATTTTTTGTGTGCTAATTTAAGAAAAGTTGTGTGCAATCCATAGAAGTAAACTGTTGTGGTTTTGTTGTAGTCCAAGAAAAGAGATTTAGGTTGAAGAAGATAACTAGCGTCATTGTTTACTTACACTGTAAAAAATTTCTGTAGAAATTACAGTATTACTGCCAACTAGCTGCCAGTAGCTTACTGTAGATTTTACATTTATGTTATTTACTGGCAACAGTTTGTTCAAAGTTAAATTAACATTTTCCGTCTTTATCTTCTACAGTAAGTTACTGGCAAACAGCTGCATAATTACAGCACATTTTTTACAGTGTAGGGTTTTGTACATTTGTACATCGTTCACATGTCTTTAACACTTACACATCAAAGGGTGTGTAAATTCGTGAATCTGAAAAATGTGCCCTTCTGAAAAAAACAGCATACCAGCAAGACCATATGTTGTGTTTTGGTGCTGGTTTGCTAGTGAACACCAGCTAAACAGCCTCAAACCAGGACCATCACCAAACCAGCATTAGCACCAGCATCCTATGCTGGTCATACCAGCAAGCCACAGCATATGTTGTGTTCTGGTGCTGTTATGCTGGTGACCACCAGCAAAGACCATCATAATTCCCATGCTGGTTTGATGCTGGATTTTTCAGCAGGGTGCTCTTTAACTTCTTAACTACTTTAGCTCAAATAAGGTTGTGTGTACTGCTCCTTTTTATGAAGATACGAACGTGTGTCTGAATTCTCTGCTTGATTATTAAAAACCTGTTAACCTGCACGTGAACGACGACTGGTTATTTACATCTTTCTAAATGGATTCAGCTTACTAACAACAATATTTAAGCTAACGTGATAGCTGGCTAAACATGCAGGAAAATTCACGGTTTTGAATATGTAGCAAACAATTCCTTTTCATTGTTATCATGCATTTTTAACATATAAAACTAAATCAGTGACTTACCAGTTATTGATGATGGTGTCTGTGTCGAACGGGAGCTCAGCTTTGTGCTCTGCTTGATTCAAATCATAACAGTAGTGGTGATGTTGCCGTTCAACAGCTAAAGGGCTGATTGCCGCATCACGGAATCGGGCCGTGTACTGTATACTGTCCGTCTGAAGCATAAACATTTTTAAATTGCCGCCAAACAGCGTTACAACCGGCATGTGTCAGTTCCACTGGTATCGGGCCACATACTGAATTTCTGACATCATACACATCTTGGCAGTATCATATCAAACCATAATCGGTCCAGGCACAATGCAACGTAGTCGGTCCGACTACACAATGCCAGATTTGGCCCGATTACACTGAGACGCTACTTTAGTAGACCCGGACTTCAGCTGAGTATGCTTACACTCGGGCCAACAGCTATAAAGTGTTTACTACTGGTATACTATTTTCTCATCTGGGCCAGTTCTGGCGCATACACTAAAAATCTGTCAGTCTTTCAGCCGACACTGGCAGAAGAAAGTCAGAATTGGCCCAGAACTGACTGCTATCTGGGTGCTGTTACACGTTGTTTTAGAGCCAATCAGAAATCTTCATAAAGGCTGATCATTTATCAATGGGAAACCCTGGGGCACGCGATTGGTCCAGCCATCATCCTGTCATACTCACAGCACTCTCCTATTTAACTCCTTTTTGAATTGGTTACAGTGTTATTGTCAACTAACCTACACAAAGATATGATTACATAGGCAAGCATTATTGTTTTCTTTTTGCTTGTCTCTCTGCCTCTCAATTTCTCTCACACGCGAACGCGCGCGCGACACACGCGAACACACACACACGTGCGCAAACACGCATGCGCGCGCCCGCACGCCCGCACGCACGCACGCACGCACGCACACACACACACACACACACACACACACACACACACACACACACACACACACACACACACACACACACATTGTTTTGTGGGGACATTCCATAGACGTAATGTTCTATTCCCTCCCCCTAACTCAAACCCCAACCATCACAGAAACCTTTCTGTTACTTTACATTTTCAATAAACATCATTCTGTTTGATTTATAAGCTAGTTTCCTGGTTTACTGTAATGGCATTTATATTAATGTCTTTGGTCAAATTAAGCTGTAAAATAAATCGTTTATCCCTTTAAAAATGCAATGGGTTTTGAAAGATATCTACAAAAAACGGGCAAAAAACTTTAAAGGCGTTTTTCTCAGGTTTTCAGTTGGAAAAAGAGGACAGACAACCTTAATTCAAATGTCTATATCTTTAAAACCATTCAAGGTATGACTTTGACTAGGATATCATTTGAAAGCTTATGGTCTGCTCTTTTCATTGATACCAAAATCTCAATTTTGAAATTTGGGTCACTGTGACTCATTTTGCTGGATCAGGTCACATTTTCTCTTTATACACTCTGTTGATGCAGCCATTTTGCGTAATTGATAACCGGCAATTTATTAAACAATACGGAGGAAAAATACTCGTGTACCACTCTGCTCTTTGCTAGAACCGGAACTACATTTATTTGCATATTTCCTTATATGGAAGACAGGTTACATACACGTGACATGAACACTATGAGGGCACATATATTATAAACGTTAACACCCCCACTTGCTCTCATAATGTACAATACTACATATTACAACAACAATATACCAGTAACACATGAACAATCTTGTGTTTCTCTTTCATTGCATTTACATGCCAAACATGAAACTCTTGAACTTTTCTAATTTAAATTTTGTCACTGGTTTAGTCAGAACATCAGCCACCATTTCTCCTGTGGGGCAATACTCAATTGTCACTTTGCCGTCACTGAGTGCTGATCGGATGAAATGATATCTTATATCAACATGTTTACATCTTTGACGACATACAGGGTTCTTTGACAAAGCAATTGCACCTTGGTTATCCTCAAAAATGTGTACTGGCTCTTACATACAGTCATTTTCCAAGTCATTCAACAACTGTACAAGATACATGCTTTCCTGTGTGGTAGCAGCCAGAGCCATATACTCTGCTTCACATGTCGATAAAGCGACTGTTGACTGTTTCTTTGACTTCCAGGAAATCAAAGGACCATTTGGAGTAAGACTAAAACAGTATCCTGTGGTACTCCTCCTGTCATTTAGATCTGATGCCCAATCAGCATCACTATATGCTACAAGTTTAAGTTTTTCTTCAGTTTTCCTGTAACATAGTTCATGATCAATTGTACTTTTTAAGTACCTCATCACATGTTTAACAGAAGACCAGTGTTGTTCCTTTGGATCAGAGAGATACTGAGACAGTTTGCTAACAATCCAGCTTTAATCAGGTCTTGTACATGTCATTAGATAGATCAAACTACCAACTGCCTCACGGTACCTTTTAGAATCAACAGGATCACCATCATTATTGTAGTCAAGCTTTTGCTCACATGGTGTTAATCTGGGTTTGCAATCTGACATATTGAATCTCTCTAGTATCTTTAAAATGTACTTCTTCTGATTCACTTTTATGACTCCTTCATTTTGATGAAAATCAATTCCTAGGAAATGTTTGAGTTTTCCCAGATCTTTCATTTTAAATTTTGCTGTCAGCATCTTTTTCACCCAATTCAGTAAATCATTGTTACTTGCAGCAATAATCAGATCATCAACCCAGATTATTACAATCACTCTCTCTTTATCATTTTGTTTACTGTACACGCAGTGATCAGCTGAATTCTGCACAAAGTCATTCTCAATCAGACAGTCATGTAGCATTTTGTTCCAGTTCCTTCCGGACTGTTTTAAACCATACAATGACTTGTTCAATTTACAGACTAGTTTTTCACCTATGTCTGACTCAATTTCAAACCCTTCTGGCTGTTCCAAATAGATCTCAAAATCAATTGGCGCATGCAAATATGCAGTCTTTACATCCATCTGGTGGAGGTCTAGATCGTATTGCGCTGCCATTTGCATCAAAGCTCGTACCGAAGTGATATTTGCAGTTGGGGAAAAAGTCTCCTTGTAATCTACACCCATCACTTGACTGTAGCCTTTAGCTACATATCTGGCTTTGTATGTCTCAGTCTCATCTGCATTGCTTTTGATGGAATATACCCATCTACCCCCCACTGCATGTTTACCTTCTGGAAGTGGAGTAAGTGTAAATGTGTCGTTTTCTTTAAGGGAGTCCATTTCCTCTCTCATGGCCTTAGCCCACATTTGTGACTTACTTGAACTCACTGCTTCTTTGAACGTTTGTGGCACATCACACATTCTGTAACAATAGTCAACATTGGTCAGAATCTGATCATCACATTCAACATCAGAAACATAATCCATTAGATACTGGGGAGCTCTCCTGTTTCTCTTAGGGTAACGTGTGTTTTCACTTCTCTCCGTCTCATTACCTTGATCTTTGGTCTCAACTTGAGGTTCAGTCTCTTTTGGGGTGTACTCAGTCACCTTCTCCTTTGGCTGGGAGGATACATATCTTTCCCTATGGAAATCCTCATCTGATATTGAGATATCAGTCTGCGTTTGGTGTTCAGTAACACTCTTTGTCAAAAATTTCACAAGCCTGTGTTTGAGGACTTTTCCGGTTTCTGGATAAAAGACGAGATATGCAGGGCTGTTTTTATCATACCCTACAAAGACTCCTTTTTCACATCATGCATCTAGTTTCTTTTTGTCTTGCTTGTACGCATAACATGCTGAACCAAACACCTTCATTTTTGAAAGATCAGGTTTTCGTCCTGTTAGAGCATGGTATGGGGTTTGCTGTATCCGGTCATTATAGCACCTGTTGCGAATTACTGCAGCAGTCATTACAGCATAGGTCCACAACACCTTGGGTAGTTTGCTCTCGAGAAGCAAACATCTTGCCATCTCAAACAGCGTTCTCCAATTCCTCTCAGCGGTCCCATTTTGATGGGGTGAATAGGGTGCTGAGGTCTCATGTCGGATGCAGTTCTTGCTCAATAGTGACTGAAACTCTTTTGCCATGAACTCTGTGCCATTATCTGATCTCACACACTTTATAGTCCCATAAGGGGCAACATCGGCTAAGAACTTCTCAGTAGCTTTCACAGTATCACTCTTAGCTTTTAAAAAATACACAAATACTGCACCCGAGTAATCATCAGTAAATGCCAGAGCATATTTGAAACCATCTTTAGCTTCTGGGTCAATAGGACCAGCAAGATCTGTGTGCACGAGTTCAAGAGCAGCTTTGGCCCGTGTATCAGGCTTCCTATTTCTAAACTGTACAAATTTACCCTGTGTGCAGATTTCACAGTTTAGCTTAGATTTATCAGTCTTTCCCTTAATTTTCATTCCCTCAACAACATCTTGCAATTTAGAGACATCATCATAGTTGCAGTGTCCAAGGATTTCATGCCAAGTTTGAATGTCATAACAACCGTTACAACTGTCATTGTCCGTGTTAACAGTGTTCAAATAGTACAGTCTATTGTACTCTTGTATGTGAAACTTCGTACCGTTGCTGTGAATGAGTTCGTCGTGTCCTTGTTGAAAGTTGATCGAAGCTCCGTTTGTCGTTGCTGCTTTAACAGAAAAGATGTCCTGGGGGTACGATGGAATGTACAACGCGCTTTTCAGTGTCGTATTCACCTGTCGTCCCTCGCTGTTGATCAGACACACCTCCGCGTCACCTCTCTTTAACGCCACTCCGCTCGCTCTGGTCCCGTCAGCCAACTCAATGTAGTGTTTCTCCGGCTGGAATTTGTCGTCAAACTTTTTGAATTTCCCGATGTCTGTAATAATGTGCGATGTCGCACCAGTGTCAACCATAAGTCCTTTCTGTTGCACATTGTAGAAATGACACTCACTCGCTTTGAAAACAAATGTGTGTGCGTCGATGTCTTCATTATCAATGGCTTGTTTTACATTGTCTCTTTTACGTCTGCAATTTTTATTTCTGTGCGTTGAGCTTTTACAATAACTACACCACAGTCTTTTGCGATTTGGGGTCAGGCAAGCACGAGCCTTATGTCCCTTTCGTCCGCAGTTATAGCACGTAATGTCCGAGTCTGCGAGTTGTTCTCTCCCCCTCCATTCCGGTGCTGAAGTACTCGCTTTCATCACGTTATCATCACTCGCGCTGGTGTGAAACTTTTCTGTACTTTCAAAACTTCTCAACTTAGTCTTGAAATCTGAAAACGTCAATTTTTCATCACTTTGTGTGACATGAACGGCGAACGGTTTAAATGAGTCCGGCAAACCTTTTAAAACCATCGCAATTAACAGTCCATCACTGAGACTCTCTTCGGCATTTCTCAGTGCCGTGATTGCATTTTCTGCTCGTATAATATAATCCGTGACGCTCTCATTTGCCTCTTTCTGCAGCGACGTTAACTCCGTATATAGGCTGATTATTCGTGGTTTACTTTTACCAGCATAATAACTTCTCAAAATTTGTAGAGCTTTCCTACCGTCGTCTGCTGCATCTCTCATTACAAGAGACAAACTTTTATCATCCAGGTACTGAATTAGCTCAGCATATGCTTCCTCGTTCTTATCAATCACATCTTCATCTTCTTCACCACGTGCGGGAGGCTCGGATAAAATCGTGTCCTTTAGGCCTTGCAAACGCAGGTGACCTAGAAATTTCGTCTCCCAAAGTTCATAGCTCTTTTCATCTCCGTCAAAAACTAATCTACTCCATCGGTTACCTGCATCTTTCCTGGGCCCATAACCTGTTGATGCAGCCATTTTGCGTAATTGATAACCGGCAATTTATTAAACAATACGGAGGAAAAATACTCGTGTACCACTCTGCTCTTTGCTAGAACCGGAACTACATTTATTTGCATATTTCCTTATATGGAAGACAGGTTACATACACGTGACATGAACACTATGAGGGCACATATATTATAAACGTTAACACACTCCTATTCTGCTCCCAGCTCTTTTTACAATTCGATTCTGGTAGTGATTCAGTTTTTTCTTGCTAGCATGTTTAAAAGATATCAAAGAATGGATGGATTAAAAATGTCTTCAGTTAAATGAAAACAAGAGTGAGGTTATTATATTTGGCTCTAAGCCGCTGACAAATACAATGGTATTTTGGAGCTTTTGTAGTCAAATAATAATTTTATGTTCTAAATCATTTTCGACTGCAACCCGAAGTTTAACAAACAAATAAATTCATTGTTCAGGTCTAGTTTCTTTCAACTAAAGCTACTTAGAAAGTTAAAGCACCTTCTATTCTCATGCTCTCATTTCCTCGAGGCTTGATTGTTGCAATGCCTTATACGCTGGAATCAATCAGTCATCACTTTCACGACAACTGATGTCCAAAACGCTACAGCTTGCTTTCTAACTGGGACTTAAAAGAGTGAACATATTTTACCAATTCATGCCTCACTTCATTGGCTCTCTGTTCCTTAATGTCAAATTACAATGGCTTTGCAAATCTCATCATCTACAGTGCATAACATCATCAAAAGATTCCGAGAAAATGGAGCAATCTCTGTGCGTAAGGGACAAGGCCGGAGACCTTTATTGGATGCCCGTGGTCTTCGGGCCCTCAGACGACACTGCATTACTCATCGACATTACTAAATGGGCCCAGGAATACTTCCAGAAACCACTGTCGATAAACACAATCCGCCGTGCCATCAGCAGATGCCAACTAAAGCTCTATCATGCAAAAAGGAAGCCATATGTGAACATGGTCCAGAAGCGCCGTTGTGTCCTGTGGGCCAAGGCTCATTTAAAAATGACTATTTCAAAGTGGAATAGTGTTCTATGGTTAGACGAGTCCAAATTTGACATTCTTGTTGGAAATCACGGACGCCATGTCCTCCGGGATAAAGAGGAGGGAGACCTTTCAGCATGTTATCAGCGTTAAGTTCAAAAGCCAGCATCTCTGATGGTATGGGGGTGCATAAGTGCATACAGTATGGGCAGCCTGCATGTTTTGGAAGGCTGTGTGAATGCTGAAAGGTATATAAAGGTTTAGAGCAACATATTCAAACGACATCTATTTCAGGGAAGGCAGTGTATATTTCAGCAGGACAATGCAAAACCACATACTGCAGCTATTACAACAGGATGGCTTCGTCGTAGAAGAGTCCGGGTGCTGAACTGGGCTGCCTGCTTTCACCTATAGAGAACATTTGGCGCATCATTACACAAAAAATACGTCAAAGACGACCACACACTCTTCAGCAGCTGGAAATCTATATAAGGAAAGAATGGGACCAAATTCCAACACCAAAACTCCAGCAACTCATAGCCTCAATGCCCAGATGTCTTCAAACTGTTTTGAAAAGAAAAGGAGATGCTATACCATGGTAAACATGTCCTGTCCCAACTATTTTGAGACCTGTAGCAGAAATCAAATTTGAAATTAGCTTATTTTGTGCATACAATTGTAAAATTTCTTAGTTTAAACATTTGCAATGTTTTCTATGTTCTATTTTGAATTTGTGTGTGAAAATGCTAGCTTGCCAGCAGGAGTTGGCAGTCATGGTGTGAGCGTAGCCGTAGGTTTTCAGCAATCGGTCTCCCATGGCAGATAACCGAGCGGAAGAACCATTCTATGGTCAACGGTCAGGGATCAATACCCAGTTAGCGGGTACTGCGGGGCAACCCATCACTGCTCCAGCTGTCGCACATCTGTGCTCCGCTGGTGTTTGTAGTGCTGGGTCCAGAGGTGGATGTTTTGTTCTGGGCACGCATTCATCCACTAACCCTCTGCCCCGGCGTTTGACGTTTCAAGCAACTAACTATGATGGAATTGTCTGGAAAAAACCCTCAGCGACTGGCAACTCGGGAGCCCCCTGCAAACAGGGGTGCTGTCGTTGCTCGGCAGGGCTCGCGTTCTAGGCAGGCGCGTCCCGGTCGTCATCCTGTTACTGCCTCCCTACTGTATTTGGCATGTTGGAATGTCCGCTCTCTAGGGGTGTCTTCTCGTCTTGACGGAGCCCATCCTCGAAAGTCTGCTATTATAGATAAAGAACTTCTACGACTCGAGGTGGACATCGCAGCATTAAGCGAGACGTGGCTCACCGGAAGTGGCTCTGTTCGTGAGGCAAACTACACGTTTTACTGGAATGGCTATCCCGAAAACCAAAGTCCAAAGCATGGAGTGGGTTTTGCCATCCGAAATAAGCTGCTTTGTTTCACTAAAACTTCCATCTCCATCTCTCCCAGGTTGTCATCACTGCGACTTTATACCACCTCCGGCCCAGTGACATTACTTTCTACCTACGCCCCGACCCAAACTTCGCCAGATGATCAGAAAGATGCTTTCTATCTCTTACTGAGTGAAACTCTTTCCAACATTAGGCGCGGCCACCACATAGTTATCCTTGGTGATTTCAATGCTCGTGTGGGCAGCGACTCCAATGCATGGCCAGACGTGCTGGGTCCACATGGAGTGGGCTCAATGAACGATAATGGACAGCGCCTCCTTGAGTTTTGCGCTTTACACAAGCTGTGCATTCCAGCATCTTTTTTTGAAGGCTCAACATGGTCCAAGATGACATGGCAACATCCACGCTCTAAACTTGACCATGTAATCATCCACAAAACCCACCTTCCTTTAAATGACCGGTAAGCAGGATCTTTCGCCACAAGTGTTGTATTGCCATGCTGGGCTTACAAATGCTCCGACAGGTTGCTCATCGCGTTGGCAGCAGTTGAAAGACACTTGTCGTGTGGGCATAGTGTGCATTTCACACAAATATTTTTGTCCTTTCGAGCAATAAACTGAAAGTAATGTGAATATCGCCCCAGTGGCCGAAACCCTCCGTCTCCATTTCCCGCTTCCATTTGCGCCAGCAGCTACGTCAAATCAATCTCTATGGCAACGACACACGTACAGGCACACGCATGCACGCACCACTTAAACAGACAGAACTTTACACTCAGGCAAAAACTGCTTGGGTAACGCAGAAAAGTGCGTTCCTATAGTCTAGTAAAGTAGTGTAGTTACCAATATTATTAGTGTAATGCGTTACTTTACTTCGTTACCCAAAAAAGTAATATAGTTACTGTTACTCCCAACACTGCAACTGTGAACTGACAAACGTCTCAAAGTTCACCTATCTGGGTTCCACAGTCGACACCTTCAACAAACTAGACTGTGAATTTGACATCCGTATTGGGAAAGCATCAACAACCTTCGGCAGGCTCAGCGAGAGAGTATGGAAGAACAACTCGCTGTCTCTCCGCCTAAAAATTCAAGTTTACGAGGCCTGTATACTCAGCACTCTCCTGTACGGCAGTGACGACATCGTCTGAACACCTTTCACCCTTTGTTGCCTGTGCTCAATTATCGGCATAACCTGGAAGGATCACGTTCCAAATTCGGCTATCCTTTCTACAACCAAGTGCACAGACCTCTACACTATGCTGCGCACACACTGCTTATGGGCTGGTCACATCTACCGGATGGATGAAAATCGGGTACCAAAAGCAATCCTGTATGGCGAAATTGCTGATGCCCCCCGCCCAGTCGGGCGGCCGAAGCTCCATTGTTATAAGGATGTCCTGAAGCGTGACCTTCGGTCGTTCGGTCTATCAAGTGATAACTGGGAAAACCTTGCCGCTGACCGAGCAATGTGGCACTCCTCTATAAGATCTGGTGCATCAAGATCTCACCTGCAGTATTTAGACTTCCTCAATAGTAGAAGACTGAAGCACCACACCAATCGTCGTTCTCGACGCAAAGGGCCTAAATGAATGAATGAATGAATGGTGAATAAAATATTGGCTCATGTGATTTGAAAGTCTTTTAGTTATCATTTTATTAAAGTTTAAAAACGTCACAACTTTTCTGGTATTCGGGTTGTGTATAAAGTAGGGCTGTCAATAGATTAAAAAAATTAATCTAGATTAATCGCATGATTTCATGAGTTAACTGCGATTAATCGCAAATTAATCGCACATTTTTATCCATTCTAAATTTACCCTAATGTAACACTTTTCAGGTTTTTAATATTCTAATCATATTTACACATATAGATGTATATGTCACAAGGTGACGATCTTTTTAAGGGCGGAACCAAAGTTAGGGAAGTTTTGGTTCCGCCCGGAAGGTTTCCCCACCGGGCCACATATGAAGACGGACCTTTGTACTTCCTGGTTTCCAGGGAAACGCTATCAGGGCTTTACGAGCCACAGGTGTAAAGCATTAATGAAACAAGTGTGATTGGAGGTTGCGGAAAGATGAAGGATTTAAATAGCTCTGTTGGAACACAGAGAAGAAGAAGCGATTGACACGGAGCGATGTACATGCGAAGCAGTTGACACGGGGGAAGCTCCTTTGCCAAAGGCAAATGAAGACACGCACCTTTTGAAGAGCCCGAGGGCTCTGTTGATCCGGCGATCGCTGAAGCGGGCGGAAAGAGGACAGAGCCAAACAGGGTGAAAGAAAGGCAAGTCGTGGATCTTTAAGAAGGAGCACCCCGAAGTCGTTGATGCTATCCGCTGTCGGTCGATGTGTGTCGTAGCGCTGAGTTGGGCTCACCGGGTACGCTATTCTGGATTGCTGTATTGCTCTCTCTCTCGTTTGGATTATAGACTTACATTGAGGAAGATACCGAAGACCTTATAGGTAGAAGAATTAAACGAATACTGACCTTGGATGCAAGAAACGAAGGAAAGACGCACCATTGTGAGTATACGTCTGTGGAAAAGTGTTGTTGGTGGCTGGAAAACGCCCTGTCTGTGCATCTGGAGTTATTACAGCGTGAAGGCAACCTAGGACGAAGAAAGTGCAGCAGTTGTGAGTAACGAAACCTTCTTATGGAAGTGTTGTGCATGTATCTGACCTGTATGTCTCTCTGAGTGTTTCCGAAAGAGAGTGGACTGCCCTACCCCTGAGCCAGCGCGGTGGGTGAGCCGAAGGGTCTTTGTGTGGAAACAACTCCAGTGACGAAAACAAACACTAGGCCGTGTTACCATCTCCATATTCTCGTCCAGAGCGAAGTAAAGGAAGACGGGCGTCTATTGTGTGCACTGAGTGGTGGGTGAGTCTTGGATGTAGAAATTTTCACTTGAAGTGGTGCTGTGTAATGCTGTGTATTGCAGTGGGATTGCTGTTGTCTTGTCTGACGTACCCCCGCCTCCAGTCACTCGCTCCTGAGACGACGAAGAGGAAAAACGGTCCTAGAGTAAGACCTGTACATGATTATGCTGTGAGTGTGTTTCAGTCTTAAAATCACGGAGTGGCATCTCGAAGTATTTTCCCAGCCAAAACGCTCGGCGGACTTGAGTTCAGGAGTGGCGGTGAAGAACTGTGCTATTGACGGTGTGTGAGTTTTACCTATAATATTGCTACCTTACCTGTGTCTTTTTATCATCACAGAGCTTGAGGCGAAGGAGATCCGCCGCCCCGAGGTCTCGACGAAAGGGCGCCCCGGTCCAGTTTTCGATCGACCAACGGGTCTCGAGGAAAGGGCAGCGCTCGACCCGGTGTGCCGGCGTGACGTTCTCGCCCCTCTGTAGACCAACGAGCTCGCCGAGAGGGTTTTGGCCCCCGGCGCCACCTAGGAAACCACTGTCCAGTTGACGCATCGCGTAGCCAGCCATCGTAAGTCCGCCACCCTGTTAAATAAAACGTAACCTGATAAATCTGCCGATCAACAGAGAAAAGGAGTGTGTCGTATGAATCAAGCTGTCGTCTGTGGAAGAGGAGAGAGAGAGCCAGCGTGAGCGCTGAGATACCGAACTGTGAAGAGAGCCATACCTACCCAAAGCTGTAGTCAGCGCAGAGCAGTCATCTGTGGAGAGAGAGAGAAAGCCAGCGTGACCGCTGAGATATCAAGCCGTTCAGGAAAGCCCAACGTACCAGAAGCTGTAGTCAGCGACGAGGTGAGAGAAACCATTGGAAATCGATTCACTGTGCCTTTGTGTCCCAGCAGTCATCTGTGGAGAGAGAGAGAAAGCCAGCGTGACCGCTGAGATATCAAGCCGTTCAGGAAAGTCCAACGTACCAGAAGCTGTAGTCAGCGACGAGGTGAGAGAAACCATTAGAAACCGAATCACTGTGCCTTTGTGTCCCAGCAGTCGTCTGTGGAGGAGTCGAGAGAACCGGTGTGAGTGACAAAGGAACGAGCAAGGAAGGAAACCCATACTTACCAAAAGCCGTAGTCGGTGAAGAGGTGAGAGAACCCTTTGAGGTTGATCCATCGTGTCCTCGTGCCCCGGCTGTAGTCTGTGGAGAAAGAGAGAACAGGGAAGGAGAGTGAGTCGACCAGCGAGGAGCTGTGTGAGATAGGCGGTGAACCGCCGCGAGCTAGCTACAGGTACACGGATAAGAATAAGTCTATACCAACACTGATTTTGATTTATTCTGCCTCCAGGAAGAGGAGCGCGCCACGGGCAGAGGGAACCAGGGGCGGGAGCCCGTTCCCTGACGCAACCCCCACCCCCTGTCACTCACTTGCTCGTGACCCCCCTGGAGGGCAGAGTTGGACATTAGTTTTAATTTCCCTTTCCCCAATCCCCAGTACTTTTTAAATATTTAAATAAATAAAGAATATTTTTTTATACTTACCTGTTCCTCGTTGTTGTTTGGTCATTGGGTTGGTTTTGGGGACCTCCTCGAGGTGGAAATTGAGAAGGGGCGTGGCCTAACCACTAGCAGCCACAGGGGTAGGGCCGTCCACTCTCTTTCGGAAACACTCAGAGAGACATACAGGTCAGATACATGCACAACACTTCCATAAGAAGGTTCCGTTACTCACAACTGCTGTACTTTCTTCGTAATAATTCCAGATGCACAGACAGGGCGTTTTCCAGCCACCAACAACACTTTTCCACAGACGTATACTCACAATGGTGCGTCTTTCCTTCGTTTCTTGCATCCAAGGTCAGTATTCGTTTAATTCTTCTACCTATAAGGTCTTCGGTATCTTCCTCAATGTAAGTCTATAATCCAAACGAGAGAGAGAGCAATACAGCAATCCAGAATAGCGTACCCGGTGAGCCCAACTCAGCGCTACGACACACATCGACCGACAGCGGATAGCATCAACGATTTCGGGGTGCTCCTTCTTAAAGATCCACGACTTGCCTTTCTTTCACCCTGTTTGGCTCTGTCCTCTTTCCGCCCGCTTCAGCGATCGCCGGATCAACAGAGCCTTCGAGCTCTTCAAAAGGTGCGTGTCTTCGTTTGCCTTTGGCAAAGGAGCTTCCCCCGTGTCAACCGCTTCCCATGTACATCGCTCCGTGTCAATCGCTCTCCGTCTCTCTGTGTTCCCACAGAGCTATTTAAATCCTTCATCTTTCCGCAACCTCCAATCACACTTGGTTTCGTTAATGCTTTACACCTGTGGCTCGTAAAGCCCTGATAGCGTTGCCCTGGAAACCAGGAAGTCAAAAAGGTCCGTCTTCATATGTGGCCCGGTGGGGAAACCTTCCGGGCCAAATCTGTCACAAGTCGGGGTGGACCCAGATGCAAGTAAGGTCACGCCCCTTTCTCCCCCTCGAGGAGATTCCCAAAGCCACCCCAATGACCAGACACACAAGGTAGACATAAATTAAAATGTACTTTATTTAACTTATTTAAAAATAATAAATAGGGCAGGGAAAAAGGGGAACTTAAAATAACGGCCCCTCTAGGCTCTCTTCACAGCTCGGCATCTCAGCGTTCACGCTAGCTCTCCTTCTCTCCACAGACGTCTGCTGGGACACAAGACACAGTGAATCGTTTTCCAATGGTTCTCTCACCTCGTCGCTGACTACAGCTTTGGGTAGGTATGGCTCTCTTCACAGTTCGGTATCTCAGCGCTCACGCTGGCTCTCTCTCTCTCTTCCACAGACGACAGCTTGATTCATACGACACACTCCTTTTCTCTGTTGATCGGCAGATTTATCAGGTTATGTTTCATTAGACAGGGTGGCGGACTTACGATGGCTGGCTACGCGATGCGTCAACTGGACAGTGGTTTCCTAGGTGGCGCCGGGGGCCAAAACCCTCTCGGCGAGCTCGTTGGTATACAGAGGGGCGAGAACGTCACGCCGGCACACCGGGTCGAGCGCTGCCCTTTCCTCGAGACCCGTTGGTCGATCGAAAACTGGACCGGGGCGCCCTTTTGTCGAGACCTCGGGGCGGCGGATCTCCTTCGCCTCAAGCTCTGTGATGATAAAAAGACACAGGTACGGTAGCAATATTATAGGTAATACTCACACACCGTCAATAGCACAGTTCTTCACCGCCACTCCTAAACTCAAGTCCGCCGAGCGTTTGGCTGGGAAAATACTTCGAGATGCCACTCCGTGATTTTAAGACTGAAACACACTCACAGCATAATCATGTACAGGTCTTACTCTAGGACCGTTCTTTCCTCTTCGTCTTCTCAGGAGCGAGTGACTGGAGGCGGGGGTACGTCAGACAAAACAACAGCAATCCCACTGCAATACACAGCATTACACAGCACCACTTCAAGTGAAAATTTCTACATCCAAGACTCACCCACCACTCAGTGCACACAATAGACGCCCGTCTTCCTTTACTTCGCTCTGGACGGAAATATGGAGATGGTAACTCGGCCTAGTGTTTGTTTTCGTCACTGGAGTTGCTTCCACACAAAGACCCTTCGGCTCACCCACCGCGCTGGCTCAGGGGTAGGGCCGTCCACTCTCTTTCGGAAACACTCAGAGAAACATACAGGTCAAATACATGCACAACACTTCCATAAGAAGGTTCCGTTACTCACACTTGCTGTACTTTCTTCGTCCTAGGTTGCCTTCACGCTGTAATAATTCCAGATGCACAGACAGGGCGTTTTCCAGCCACCAACAACACTTTTCCACAGACGTATACTCACAATGGTGCGTCTTTCCTTCGTTTCTTTCATCCACGGTCAGTATTCGTTTAATCCTTCTACCTATAAGGTCTTCGGTATCTTCCTCAATGTAAGTCTATAATCCAAACGAGAGAGAGAGCAATACAGCAATCCAGAATAGCGTACCCGGTGAGCCCAACTCAGCGCTACGACACACATCGACAGACAGCGGATAGCATCAACGATTTCGGGGTGCTCCTTCTTAAAGATCCACGACCTGCCTTTCTTTCACCCTGTTTGGCTCTGTCCTCTTTCCGCCCGCTTCAGCGACCGCCGGATCAACAGAGCCTTCGGGCTCTTCAAAAGGTGCGTGTCTTCGTCTGCCTTTGGCAAAGGAGTTTCCCCGGTGTCAACCGCTTCCCATGTACATCGCTCCGTGTCAATCGCTCTTTTTCTCTGTGTTCCAACAGGGCTATTTAAATCCTTCATCTTTCCGCAACCTCCAATCACACTTCGTTTCGTTAATGCTTTACACCTGTGGCTCGTAAAGCCCTGATAGCGTTGCCCTGGAAACCAGGAAGTCAAAAGGTCCGTCTTCATATGTGGCCCGATGGGGAAACCTTCCGGGCGGAACCAAAACTTCCCTAACTTTGGTTCCGCCCTTAAAAAGATCGTCACCTTGTGACATCCTCCCCCGCCAATCCGTTCTCGTCCCGAGAACGCGTTGTTTGGGGACTGATAGTGGGTTGATGGGAACTTTACTTTTTTAAAAAAACGTGGTAGGTCATTGGGGGGCCTTGGTCTCAACCCGAGGTGGACTGCCGACTACGCCAAATCTGTCACAAGTCGGGGTGGACCCAGATGTAAGTAAGGTCACGCCCCTTTCTCCACCTCGAGGAGATTCCCAAAGCCACCCCAATGACCAGACACACAAGGTAGACATAAATTAAAATGTACTTTATTTAACTTATTTAAAAATAATAAATAGGGCAGGGAAAAAGGGGAACTTAAAATAACGGCCCCTCTAGGCTCTCTTCACAGCTCGGCATCTCAGCGTTCACGCTAGCTCTCCTTCTCTCCACAGACGTCTGCTGGGACACAAAGGCACAGTGAATCGTTCTCCAATGGTTCTCTCACCTCGTCGCTGACTACAGCTTTGGGTAGGTATGGCTCTCTTCACAGTTCGGTATCTCAGCGCTCACGCTGGCTCTCTCTCTCTCTTCCACAGACGACAGCTTGATTCATACGACACACTCCTTTTCTCTGTTGATCGGCAGATTTATCAGGTTATGTTTCATTAGACAGGGTGGCGGACTTACGATGGCTGGCTACGTGATGCGTCAACTGGACAGTGGTTTCCTAGGTGGCGCCGGGGGCCAAAACCCTCTCGGCGAGCTCGTTGGTCTACAGAGGGGCGAGGACGTCACGCCGGCACACCGGGTCGAGCGCTGCCCTTTCCTCGAGACCCGTTGGTCGATCGAAAACTGGACCGGGGCGCCCTTTCGTCGAGACCTCGGGGCGGCGGATCTCCTTCGCCTCTAGCTCTGTGATGATCAAAAGACACAGGTAAGGTAGCAATATTATAGGTAATACTCACACACCGTCAATAGCACAGTTCTTCACCGCCACTCCTAAACTCAAGTCCGCCGAGCGTTTGGCTGGGAAAATACTTCGAGATGCCACTCCGTGATTTTAAGACTGAAACACACTCACAGCATAATCATGTACAGGTCTTACTCTAGGACCGTTCTTTCCTCTTCGTCGTCTCAGGAGCGAGTGACTGGAGCCGGCGGGGGTACGTCAGACAAGACAACAGCAATCCCACTGCAATACACAGCATTACACAGCACCACTTCAAGTGAAAATTTCTACATCCAAAACTCACCCACCACTCAGTGCACACAATAGACGCCCGTCTTCCTTTACTTCGCTCTGGACGAGAATATGGAGATGGTAACACGGCCTAGTGTTTGTTTTCGTCACTGGAGTTGTTTCCACACAAAGACCCTTCGGCTCACCCACCGCGCTGGCTCAGGGGTAGGGCAGTCCACTCTCTTTCGGAAACACTCAGAGAGACATACAGGTCAAATACATGCACAACACTTCCATAAGAAGGTTCCGTTACTCACAACTGCTGTACTTTCTTCGTCCTAGGTTGCCTTCACGCTGTAATAGTTCCAGATGCACAGACAGGGCGTTTTCCAGCCACCAACACCACTTTTCCACAGACGTATACTCACAATGGTGCGTCTTTCCTTCGTTTCTTTCATCCACGGTCAGTATTCGTTTAATCCTTCTACCTATAAGGTCTTCGGTATCTTCCTCGATGTAAGTCTATAATCCAAACGAGAGAGAGAGCAATACAGCAATCCAGAATAGCGTACCCGGTGAGCCCAACTCAGCGCTACGACACACATCGACAGACAGCGGATAGCATCAACGATTTCGGGGTGCTCCTTCTTAAAGATCCACGACCTGCCTTTCTTTCACCCTGTTTGGCTCTGTCCTCTTTCCGCCCGCTTCAGCGATCCCCGGATCAACAGAGCCTTCGGGCTCTTCAAAAGGTGCGTGTCTTCGTCTGCCTTTGGCAAAGGAGCTTCCCCCGTGTCAACCGCTTCCCATGTACATCGCTCCGTGTCAATCGCTCTTTTTCTCTGTGTTCCAACAGGGCTATTTAAATCCTTCATCTTTCCGCAACCTCCAATCACACTTGGTTTCGTTAATGCTTTACACCTGTGGCTCGTAAAGCCCTGATAGCGTTGCCCTGGAAACCAGGAAGTCAAAAGGTCCGTCTTCATATGTGGCCCGGTGGGGAAACCTTCCGGGCGGAACCAAAACTTCCCTAACTTTGGTTCCGCCCTTAAAAAGATCGTCACCTTGTGACATCCTCCCCCGCCAATCCGTTCTCGTCCCGAGAACGCGTTGTTTGGGGACTGATAGTGGGTTGATGGGAACTTTACTTTTAAAAAAACGTGGTAGGTCATTGGGGGACCTTGGTCTCAACCCGAGGTGGACTGCCGACTACGCCAAATCTGTCACAAGTCGGGGTGGACCCAGATGCAAGTAAGGTCACGCCCCTTTCTCCACCTCGAGGAGATTCCCAAAGCCACCCCAATGACCAGACACACAAGGTAGACATAAATTAAAATGTACTTTATTTAATTTATTTAAAAATAATAAATAGGGCAGGGAAAAAGGGGAACTTAAAATAACGGCCCCTCTAGGCTCTCTTCACAGCTCGGCATCTCAGCGTTCACGCTAGCTCTCCTTCTCTCCACAGACGTCTGCTGGGACACAAAGGCACAGTGAATCGTTCTCCAATGGTTCTCTCACCTCGTCGCTGACTACAGCTTTGGGTAGGTATGGCTCTCTTCACAGTTCGGTATCTCAGCGCTCACGCTGGCTCTCTCTCTCTCTTCCACAGACGACAGCTTGATTCATACGACACACTCCTTTTCTCTGTTGATCGGCAGATTTATCAGGTTATGTTTCATTAGACAGGGTGGCGGACTTACGATGGCTGGCTACGCGATGCGTCAACTGTTCAGTGGTTTCCTAGGTGGCGCCGGGGGCCAAAACCCTCTCGGCGAGCTCGTTGGTCTACAGAGGGGCGAGAACGTCACGCCGGCACACCGGGTCGAGCGCTGCCCTTTCCTCGAGACCCGTTGGTCGATCGAAAACTGGACCGGGGCGCCCTTTCGTCGAGACCTCGGGGCGGCGGATCTCCTTCGCCTCAAGCTCTGTGATGATCAAAAGACACAGGTAAGGTAGCAATATTATAGGTAATACTCACACACCGTCAATAGCACAGTTCTTCACCGCCACTCCTAAACTCAAGTCCGCCGAGCGTTTGGCTGGGAAAATACTTCGAGATGCCACTCCGTGATTTTAAGACTGAAACACACTCACAGCATAATCATGTACAGGTCTTACTCTAGGACCGTTCTTTCCTCTTCGTCGTCTCAGGAGCGAGTGACTGGAGGCGGGGGTACGTCAGACAAGACCACAGCAATCCCACTGCAATACACAGCATTACACAGCACCACTTCAAGTGAAAATTTCTACATCCAAGACTCACCCACCACTCAGTGCACACAATAGACGCCCGTCTTCCTTTACTTCGCTCTGGACGAGAATATGGAGATGGTAACACGGCCTAGTGTTTGTTTTCGTCACTGGAGTTGTTTCCACACAAAGACCCTTCGGCTCACCCACCGCGCTGGCTCAGGGGTAGGGCAGTCCACTCTCTTTCGGAAACACTCAAAGAGATATACAGGTCAAATACATGCACAACACTTCCATAAGAAGGTTCCGTTACTCACAACTGCTGTACTTTCTTCGTCCTAGGTTGCCTTCACGCTGTAATAGTTCCAGATGCACAGACAGGGCGTTTTCCAGCCACCAACAACACTTTTCCACAGACGTATACTCACAATGGTGCGTCTTTCCTTCGTTTCTTTCATCCACGGTCAGTATTCGTTTAATCCTTCTACCTATAAGGTCTTCGGTATCTTCCTCGATGTAAGTCTATAATCCCAACGAGAGAGAGAGCAATACAGCAATCCAGAATAGCGTACCCGGTGAGCCCAACTCAGCGCTACGACACACATCGACAGACAGCGGATAGCATCAACGATTTCGGGGTGCTCCTTCTTAAAGATCCACGACCTGCCTTTCTTTCACCCTGTTTGGCTCTGTCCTCTTTCCACCCGCTTCAGCGACCGCCGGATCAACAGAGCCTTCGGGCTCTTCAAAAGGTGCGTGTCTTCGTCTGCCTTTGGCAAAGGAGTTTCCCCGGTGTCAACCGCTTCCCATGTACATCGCTCCGTGTCAATCGCTCTTTTTCTCTGTGTTCCAACAGGGCTATTTAAATCCTTCATCTTTCCGCAACCTCCAATCACACTTCGTTTCGTTAATGCTTTACACCTGTGGCTCGTAAAGCCCTGATAGCGTTGCCCTGGAAACCAGGAAGTCAAAAGGTCCGTCTTCATATGTGGCCCGGTGGGGAAACCTTCCGGGCGGAACCAAAACTTCCCTAACTTTGGTTCCGCCCTTAAAAAGATCGGAGGTGGAGAAAGGGGCGTGACCTTACTTACATCTGGGTCCACCCCGACTTGTGACAGATTTGGCGTAGTCGGCAGTCCACCTCGAGTTGAGACCAAGGTCCCCCAATGACCTACCACGTTTTTTTAAAAAGTAAAGTTCCCATCAACCCACTATCAGTCCCCAAACAACGCGTTCTCGGGACGAGAACAGATTGGCGGGGGAGGATGTCACAAGGTGACGATCTTTTTAAGGGCGGAACCAAAGTTAGGGAAGTTTTGGTTCCGCCCGGAAGGTTTCCCCACCGGGCCACATATGAAGACGGACCTTTTGACTTCCTGGTTTCCAGGGCAACGCTATCAGGGCTTTACGAGCCACAGGTGTAAAGCATTAAGGAAACGAAGTGTGATTGGAGGTTGCGGAAAGATGAAGGATTTAAATAGCTCTGTTGGAACACAGAGAGGAAAAAGGAGCGATTGACACGGAGCGATGTACATGGGAAGCGGTTGACACGGGGGAAGCTCCTTTGCCAAAGGCAAACGAAGACACACACCTTTTGAAGAGCCAAACAGGGTGAAAGAAAGGCAGGTCGTGGATCTTTAAGAAGGAGCACCCCGAAATCGTTGATGCTATCCGCTGTCTGTCGATGTGTGTCGTAGCGCTGAGTTGGGCTCACCGGGTACGCTATTCTGGATTGCTGTATTGCTCTCTCTCTCGTTTGGATTATAGACTTACATCGAGGAAGATACCGAAGACCTTATAGGTAGAAGAATTAAAACGAGTACTGACCTTGGATGAAAGAAACGAAGGAAGGAGAAGACGCACCAGTGTGAGTATACGTCTGAGAGAAAGTAGTGTTGGTGGCTGGAAAACGCCCTGTCTGTGCATCTGGAATTATTACAGCGTGAAGGCAACCTAGGACGAAGAAAGCACAGCAGTTGTGAGTAACGGAACCTTCTTGTGGAAGTGTTGTGCATGTAGTTGACCTGTATGTTTCTCTGAGTGTTTCCGAAAGAGAGTGGACGGCCCTACCCCTGAGCCAGCGCGGTGGGTGAGCCGAAGGGTCTTTGTGTGGAAACAACTCCAGTGACGAAAATAAACACTAGGCCGTGTTACCATCTCCATGTTCTCGTCCAGAGCGAAGTGAGGGAAGACGGGCGTCTATTGTGTGCACTGAGTGGTGGGTGAGTTTTGGATGTAGAAATTTTCACTTGAAGTGGTGCTGTGTAATGCTGTGTATTGCAGTGGGATTGCTGTTGTCTTGTCTGACGTACCCCCGCCGGCTCCAGTCACTCGCTCCTGAGACGACGAAGAGGAAAGAACGGTCCTAGAGTAAGACCTGTACATGATTATGCTGTGAGTGTGTTTCAGTCTTAAAATCACGGAGTGGCATCTCGAAGTATTTTCCCAGCCAAACGCTCGGCGGACTTGAGTTTAGGAGTGGCGGTGAAGAACTGTGCTATCGACGGTGTGTGAGTATTACCTATAATATTGTTACCTTACCTGTGTCTTTTGATCATCACAGAGCTTGAGGCGAAGGAGATCCGCCGCCCCGAGGTCTCGACGAAAGGGCGCCCCGGTCCAGTTTTCGATCGACCAACGGGTCTCGAGGAAAGGGCAGCGCTCGACCCGGTGTGCCGGCGTGACGTTCTCGCCCCTCTGTAGACCAACGAGCTCGCCGAGAGGGTTTTGGCCCCCGGCGCCACCTAGGAAACCACCGTCCAGTTGACGCATCGCGTAGCCAGCCATCGTAAGTCCGCCCCCTGTTAAATGAAACATAACCTGTTAAAACTGCCAAATCAACAGGGAAGAGGAGTGTGTCGTGAAAGCTGTGCAGAGAGCCACACCTACCTCGAAGCGGTGGTCAGCAGACATCTGTGGAGAGAGAGAGAGACAGCGTGAACGCCGAGATACCGAACTGTGAAGAGAGCCATACCTACCCAAAGCTGTAGTCAGGGCAGAGACGTCTGTGGAGAGAAGGAGAGCTAGCGTGAGCGCTGAGATGCCGAGCTGTGAAGAGAGCCTAGAGGGGCCGTTATTTTAAGTTCCCCTTTTTCCCTGCCCTATTTATTATTTTTAAATAAATTAAATAAAGTACATTTTAATTTATGTCTACCTTGTGTGCCTGGTCATTGGGGTGGCTTTGGGAATCTCCTCGAGGTGGAGAAAGGGGCGTGACCTTACTTACATCTGGGTCCACCCCGACTTGTGACAGATTTGGCGTAGTCGGCAGTCCACCTCGGGTTGAGACCAAAGTCCCCCAATGACCTACCACGTTTTTTAAAAGTAAAGTTCCCATCAACCCACTATCAGTCCCCCAAACAACGCGTTCTCGGGACGAGAACGGATTGGCGGGGGAGGATGTCACAAGGTGACGATCTTTTTAAGGGCGGAACCAAAGTTAGGGAAGTTTTGGTTCCGCCCGGAAGGTTTCCCCACCGGGCCACATATGAAGACGGACCTTTTGACTTCCTGGTTTCCAGGGCAACGCTATTAGGGCTTTACGAGCCACAGGTGCAAAGCATTAACGAAACGAAGTGTGATTGGAGGTTGCGGAAAGATGAAGGATTTAAATAGCTCTGTTGGAACACAGAGACAGGGAGGAGCGATTGACACGGAGCGATGTACATGGGAAGCGGTTGACACGGGGGAAGCTCCTTTGCCAAAGGCAAACGAAGACACGCACCTTTTGAAGAGCCCGAAGGCTCTGTTGATCCGGCGATCGCTGAAGCGGGCGAAAAGAGGACAGAGCCAAACAGGGTGAAAGAAAGGCAGGTCGTGGATCTTTAAGAAGGAGCACCCCGAAATCGTTGATGCTATCCGCTGTCTGTCGATGTGTGTCGTAGCGCTGAGTTGGGCTCACCGGGTACGCTATTCTGGATTGCTGTATTGCTCTCTCTCTCATTTGGATTATAGACTTACATAGAGGAAGATACCGAAGACCTTATAGGTAGAAGAATTAAACGAATACTGACCTTGGATGAAAGAAACGAAGGAAGGAAAGACGCACCATTGTGAGTATACGTCTGAGAGAAAGTAGTGTTGGTGGCTGGAAAACGCCCTGTCTGTGCATCTGGAATTATTACAGCGTGAAGGCAACCTAGGACGAAGAAAGCACAGCAGTTGTGAGTAACGGAACCTTCTTGTGGAAGTGTTGTGCATGTATTTGACCTGTATGTTTCTCTGAGTGTTTCCGAAAGAGAGTGGACGGCCCTGCCCCTGAGCCAGCGCGGTGGGTGAGCCGAAGGGTCTTTGTGTGGAAACAACTCCAGTGACGAAAACAAACACTAGGCCGTGTTACCATCTCCATATTCTCGTCCAGAGCGAAGTAAAGGAAGACGGGCGTCTATTGTGTGCACTGAGTGGTGGGTGAGTCTTGGATGTGGAAATTTTCACTTGAAGTGGTGCTGTGTAATGCTGTGTATTGCAGTGGGATTGCTGTGGTCTTGTCTGACGTACCCCCGCCTCCAGTCACTCGCTCCTGAGACGACGAAGAGGAAAGAACGGTCCTAGAGTAAGACCTGTACATGATTATGCTGTGAGTGTGTTTCAGTCTTAAAATCACGGAGTGGCATCTCGAAGTATTTTCCCAGCCAGACGCTCGGCGGACTTGAGTTTAGGAGTGGCGGTGAAGAACTGTGCTATTGACGGTGTGTGAGTATTACCTATAATATTGCTACCTTACCTGTGTCTTTTGATCATCACAGAGCTTGAGGCGAAGGAGATCCGCCGCCCCGAGGTCTCGACGAAAGGGCGCCCCGGTCCAGTTTTCGATCGACCAACGGGTCTCGAGGAAAGGGCAGCGCTCGACCCGGTGTGCCGGCGTGACGTTCTCGCCCCTCTGTAGACCAACGAGCTCGCCGAGAGGGTTTTGGCCCCCGGCGCCACCTAGGAAACCACTGAACAGTTGACGCATCGCGTAGCCAGCCATCGTAAGTCCGCCACCCTGTTAAATGAAACATAACCTGTTAAAACTGCCAAATCAACAGGGAAGAGGAGTGTGTCGTGAAAGCTGTGCAGAGAGCCACACCTACCTCGAAGCGGTGGTCAGCAGACATCTGTGGAGAGAGAGAGAGACAGCGTGAACGCCGAGATACCGAACTGTGAAGAGAGCCATACCTACCCAAAGCTGTAGTCAGCGCAGAGCAGTCATCTGTGGAGAGAGAGAGAAAGCCAGCGTGACCGCTGAGATATCAAGCCGTTCAGGAAAGCCCAACGTACCAGAAGCTGTAGTCAGCGACGAGGTGAGAGAAACCATTGGAAACCGACTCGCTGTGCCTTTGTGTCCCAGCAGTCATCTGTGGAGAGAGAGAGACAGCCAGCGTGACCGCTGAGATATCAAGCCGTTCAGGAAAGTCCAACGTACCAGAAGCTGTAGTCAGCGACGAGGTGAGAGAAACCATTGGAAATCGATTCACTGTGCCTTTGTGTTCCAGCAGTCATCTGTGGAGAGAGAGAGAAAGCCAGCGTGACCGCTGAGATATCAAGCCGTTCAGGAAAGCCCAACGTACCAGAAGCTGTAGTCAGCGACGAGGTGAGAGAAACCATTAGAAACCGATTCACTGTGCCTTTGTGTCCCAGCAGTCGTCTGTGGAGGAGTAGAGAGAACCGGTGTGAGTGTCAAAGGAACGAGTGAGGAAGGAAACCCATACTTACCAAAAGCCGTAGTCGGTGAAGAGGTGAGAGAACCCTTTGAGGTCGATCCATCGTGTCCTCGTGTCCCGGCTGTAGTCTGTGGAGAAAGAGAGAACAGGGAAGGAGAGTGAGTCGACCAGCGAGGAGCTGTGTGAGATAGGCGGTGAACCGCCTCGAGCTAGCTACAGGTACACGGATAAGAATAAGTCTATACCAACACTGATTTTGATTTATTCTGCCTCCAGGAAGGAAGAGGAGCGCGCCACGGGCAGAGGGAACCAGAGGCGGGAGCCCGTTCCCCGACGCAACCCCCACCCCCTGTCACTCACTTGCTCGTGACCCCCCCCTGGAGGGCAGAGTTGGACATTAGTTTTAATTTCCCTTTCCCCAATCCCCAGTACTTTTTAAATATTTAAATAAATAAAGAATATTTTTTTATACTTACCTGTTCCTCGTTGTTGTTTGGTCATTGGGTTGGTTTTGGGGACCTCCTCGAGGTGGAAATTGAGAAGGGGCGTGGCCTAACCACTAGCAGCCAGCCCCGGGCTTGTGACAGATTTTGGCGTAGTCGGCAGGGTTCCACCTCGAGTTGAGTAACCAGACTAGCCCAATGACCGACAACGCGGGGCCCGCAGCCCAACCCCGTGCGGTGCCTGTCTTTATGGGCAGTCCTTGGGTCCAAAAGTATGGAGGGACAGAGTCGGGAGTACGGCTAACGGAATGGAAGGCCCAGTTAGAGTATCTAGCCGACCTACAAGGCCTTAGTGTAGCCCAGCGGCTCCAGTTCGTGCTGAACTCCCTAGAGGGAGAAGCGCGGCGAGAAGTACAGGCCGCCCCTGAAGCTGTCCGAACCAATGCCCAAACTATATTCCAGTTTCTCACCGAGCAATATGGTGACCACACCCCCGTAGCCGTCCTCCGTTCCCAATTTTTTAATATTAAACAAGGCCCCCGACAACCCATTAGAGCGTTTGCCCTGAGACTGCGTGAGCAGTTCACCCGGCTACAGACCCGCCGCGATCATGGGCTGGGCGACGGAGAGACTTTGTTGCGCGACCAATTCCTTCTGGGGATGAAAGAGGGCCCCGTGAGACAGAGTCTGAGGGTCCAGTTTCGGAGAGACCCCGACCTCACATTTGAAGATCTAAGGAAGGAGGCGCTAGCTCTGGAGGGCGATGAGGGGGAAGTGAGTGAGACCCCAGTATGCGCGGCTGTAAATGAGAGATTGGAAGCAGGCTCTGAAAGCAGAACTTTTGAAGGATGTCCGGGAGCAGATGTCAGAATTATCGGAAACTCTGTTGGGAGAGTTGAGCCAAGGTAGGGCGCGGGAGGAACCAAGGCCGGCACCCCGAGAGCGAGTATACTCGGAGAGGAGCCGAGAGCCACCTGGACGCCCAAACCGCTATATTCGGCCCCGTTTCGAATGGGATGAGCAGGGACGGCCGATCTGCAACTGGTGTGGTGAGCCAGGACATTATAGCCGTCAGTGTGGGCCCCGCAGGGCATCTGAAGGGGGTTTTTAGGACGACCGGCCACAGTGGGTCTTGTGGCCGGGACCCCTCGAGAAGACCCGGGAAGAAGGGACAGCTCTAGGCAACAGATGGTCGGGCATAGCCCGGTGGCAGAAGTAAAAGTGTGTGGCAAATGGATTCAGTGCCTGGTAGACACGGGCTCACAGGTAACGATGTTCGCAGAAAGCCTCTCCAAGGAGATATTCGGACAGGGAGGAACACAAGGAGCGGAGGCCCCCTGGCTGACGTTGAAGGGCGCTAATGGCCTAGAAATCCCCTACATTGGCTATCGCCTGACGGATCTTGAGGTGCATGGGGTAGTCGTCCCCCAAAAAGGTGTGATCATTGTTGAAGATAGGTGTTTGGGCGCCCACCGAGCCCTATTGGGCATGAATGTCCTCTCCGAATGCTGGGAGGAGATATTCCAGGCTAGGCCTGGTCCGAGGATCTCACCTACTGAGAGACCCAAGTGGGAGCGTGTAGTGGCCGACTGCCGTCGGGTCCAAATGAACCAGGTTCGTAGAGATCGGGAGGAAGTGGGAAGAGTAATGTGTCGTTTTGCTTTGTCTATTCCCCCTAGGAGTGAGGCTATCGTATGGGCAAGAGTGCCCCTTCGGGAAGCGAGCCCAGAGGAGTGGGTGTTGGTAGAGCCACATACAGATTGCCCACAAGTGGAGGTAGCACGGGGACTAGTGGCGGTCCACCGGGGGAGAATCCCGGTAAGGGTACGAAACGAGCACCCCTATGCAGTACAGTTATACCGGCATCAACGACTGGCTCGGCTGACGATGGTCACACCCCACCAGGTGAGGGAAGAGAGGGACGTCAGTTTTCGTCAGGTGTGCCCCACTGTGATCGAGGTGGCCCTGACCCAAATGGATGCCCCAGCGAGTAACCAGGGGAGAGGTGTGCCAAAACACCTAGCGGGTGAGTCACTGCAAGGGGACGACCTGGGACAGGTACAGGCACAGAAACTGCAGGCACTCCTTCGGAAGTGGCAACATGTGTTTGCGAGGCACGACGAAGACTACGGGTGCACCAGGGTGGTGGAACACCACATCCCCACTGGGGATGCAGGGCCAAGTAGGGAGAGATATCGACCGATCCCACCTACCTTGTATGCGGAAGTACGTACACTCCTGCAGGGCATGTTGGGCCGGGGCATTGTCCGAGAGAGTAGTAGTCCCTGGGCGGCCCCCATCGTGCTCGTACAAAAGAAGACAGGAGCTTGGAGGTTCTGTGTGGACTATCGCAAGCTGAACCTGGTAACTAAGAAAGACGCCTTCCCCTTACCACGAATCGAAGACTCCCTTGCTAGCCTCACGCAGTCGGCCTGGTATTCCACCTTAGATCTGGCCAGTGGATATTGGCAGGTGCAAGTAGCCGAGGCAGACCGGGAGAAGACCGCCTTCACGACCCCGTTCGGACTGTTTGAATGGGACCGGATGCCTTTCGGGCTCTGCAACGCTCCGGCCACCTTCCAACGCTTGATGCAACGCTGTCTTGGAGGTCAGTTGATGGAGTCAGTGTTGGTATATTTGGATGATGTGATTGTGTATTCCCCAGATTTCGATTCCCACCTCCGGCACCTAGAGGAAGTCTTCCGAGCCATGGAAAGGTATGGGCTGAAGCTGCAGCCGGACAAATGCCACCTGCTGCGGCGGGAAGTGAAGTTCCTGGGCCATGTGGTCAGCGCAGCGGGGGTGGCCGTGGACCCCGAGAAAGTCTCTGCAGTGAAGGATTGGGACGCGCCTAAGACTGTGAGGCAAGTACGATCCTTTTTGGGGTTCGTGGGATATTATAGGCGATTTATTAAGGATTTCTCGAAGATTGCCAAGCCCCTTAACCAGTTGCTGGTTGGCACGGGACGAAGCCGGGGCCGTGGATCGCCCTCTATTAACTGGGACAATGATTGTGAGATGGCTTTTCAGAGGCTGAAGCAGGAGTTGTTACAGGCCCCCATCTTGGCGTATGCTGACTTTTCTGAACCTTTTGTCTTATATACAGACGCGAGCAACCTGGGATTGGGGGCAGTATTGGCCCAACGGCAAGAAGGAACGGAGCGGGGTGATCGCTTATGCGAGCCGGAGTCTCCACCCGGCAGAGAGGAACGACGCAAACTACAGCTCCTTCAAGCTGGAACTGCTGGCCCTGAAGTGGGCCTTGAGCGAAAAGTTCAAGGACTACCTTTGGGGAGCTAAGGTAACAGTCATCACCGATAACAACCCTCTAGTACATTTACAGACGGCGAAGCTGGGGGCCGTGGAGCAGCGATGGGTGGCTCAGCTGGCCAACTTCGATTATAAGCTGCAGTATCGGCCTGGACGAGAGCATACGAACGCGGACGTCCTCTCCAGACTACCAGAGGGAAGGAGCCCCAGACACCAGGGGTATCGAAGGGAGAATAGCCGTGAGGAGGGCTACATGATAGGGGCCGTGGAGGCGCCAGGAGGCCAGCAGGAAGCTGCACCAGGGAACTGGGGGTGGGACCCCCGCCGTTGGATAGAGAGGCAGGCCCAGGACCGGGACGTGTGTCAGGTGAAGACGTGGGTAGAGCAGGGCCGACGGCCCACGCCGGCGGAAAGGCTAGCCCAGACAGAGACTGGGAAGAAGTTACTGGGACAGTGGGAGAAGCTGGAGCTACAGGAGGGGGTGCTCTGTAGGAAGACCCGCGATCCAAAAGTGGGCGAGGAAGTGTGCCAGATCGTGGTGCCTGCCAACCAGGTAAACGCATTGGTCTCAGTCTATCATGACCAGTTGGGACACCAGGGACAGGAGAGGACCGTATCCCTACTGCGTAGATTCTTCTATTGGCCGGGATTGGAGGCGTCTGTGCACAACTTAATTCAAGCTTGCCCCCGGTGCATGCTGTTTAAATCCAGACGAGAGGCCCGAGCACCGATGGTACCCATTCACGCGAAAGCCCCCCTCCACATAATGGCAATGGACTTCCTGACGCTGGGCCGCCCTCAGGACCGATATCAAAATATTTTGGTAATCACTGACCTATTTACCAAATACGCCTGGGCAGTCCCGACGCTCGATCAGACAGCCAACACCACCGCCACAGCTCTATGGCGAAATGTGTTCCAGACATTTGGATGTCCCGAGTTTCTGCACTCCGACCAGGGGGCAAATTTCGAATCCAAGGTAATCCGTGAGTTATGCCAGTTGTATGGATGTACCAAAACCCACACCACGTCGTATCATCCCCAGGGGAACGGAAGCTGTGAGAGGTTCAATCAGACCCTATTGGGGCTACTGGGGACTTTAGATCAACGACAGCAGAGCGATTGGGTGAGTGCTTTACCAAACCTTTTGCAAGCATATAACAACAGTGTTCATAGCACGACGGGGTATGCCCCTACTTACCTGATGTTCGGCAGGCACGTACGGATGCCCACTGACCTGGTCCTGGGAGTAGCAGCAGACCGGTAAGAAGTGAGTGTGACGGAGTGGGTGGGGCGCCATCACCAGCGCTTACACTTTGCGTACAAACAAGTTTCTAGGAAGATACAGATGGCAGGAGAAAGGAACAAACGTTTGTATGATCGGACTGCTCGAGATGCCCCCCTGTTACCAGGTGAGAGGGTCCTGGCGAGGGATAACCGGCGGCAAGGAAAGGGAAAGCTAAGCGACCGCTGGGAGGCTATCCCGTATGTGGTTTGCAAGCAGCAGAGACCGGGACAGCCGGTGTACACCATCCGGCCCGAGGGAAAACCTGGCCCCAAACGCGTAGTACATCGGAACATGCTCCGCCCCTGTCCGAATTACCCCGAGGCTGTGATAGAGGGGCCCACAGAGCCAGTACCGGCGGCCCCCTGGATGGAAGGATGGGCTGTGGTACCAGGTCGACCTGTGGCGACGCTACCCCCGGCCACCCAGAGGCAGCCAGAAATAGCACCCGAGCCAGCTGAACCCCCAGTGGCCCAGATACCGCCTGAGTTGGTACCTGAGCCGGTTGAACCCCCGGCGGCCCAGATGCAACCAGAGGTAGTACCCGAGCCAGTCGAACCCGAGTCACCCGTGAGACGCTCCCAACGGGAGAGCCGAGGACGCCCCCCTGCCCGGTAAGGTGAGTGGACAACGCCGAGGCATTCCAGGGACTAGAATGCATTGGCGGGGGAGGATGTCACAGGAGTGACGATCTTTTAGGCGGAACCAAAAATTGGGCAAGCTTGGTTTCGCCCAGATGTTTCCGTCCGGGCCGGTAAAACACCGGACATCCGGTAGCGTCGCGAACGCTGTAATCAGCCGAATTACATACAGCTGGGAGTTATTAAGAGGAGCGCCGGGTGATTGGACGAGGACAACACTCAGGAGAGTATTTTAGAGCAGTTTGAACCACAGTCTGGGTGCTTATTATCCCTGTTGTTGGTGTGTATCGTAGCGCTGAGTTGGGCTCACCGGGTACGCTATTCTGGATTGCTGTATTGCTCTCTCTCTCTCTCGTTTGGATTATAGACTTACATTGAGGAAGATACCGAAGACCTTATAGGTAGAAGAATTAAACGAATACTGACCTTGGATGCAAGAAACGAAGGAAAGACGCACCATTGTGAGTATACGTCTGTGGAAAAGTGTTGTTGGTGGCTGGAAAACGCCCTGTCTGTGCATCTGGAGTTATTACAGCGTGAAGGCAACCTAGGACGAAGAAAGTACAGCAGTTGTGAGTAACGGAACCTTCTTATGGAAGTGTTGTGCATGTATTTGACCTGTATGTTTCTCTGAGCGTTCCGAAAGAGAGTGGACGGCCCTACCCCTGAGCCAGCGCGGTGGGTGAGCCGAAGGGTCTTTGTGTGGAAACAACTCCAGTGACGAAAATAAACACTAGGCCGTGTCACCATCTCCATATTCTCGTCCAGAGCGAAGTAAAGGAAGACGGGCGTCTATTGTGTGCACTGAGTGGTGGGTGAGTCTTGGATGTAGAAATTTTCACTTGAAGTGGTGCTGTGTAATGCTGTGTATTGCAGTGGGATTGCTGTTGTCTTGTCTGATGTACCCCCGCCTCCAGTCACTCGCTCCTGAGACGACGAAGAGGGAAAAAACGGTCCTAGAGTAAGACCTGTACATGATTATGCTGTGAGTGTGTTTCAGTCTTAAAATCACGGAGTGGCATCTCGAAGTATTTTCCCAGCCAAATGCTCGGCGGACTTGAGTTTAGGAGTGGCGGTGAAGAACTGTGCTATTGACGGTGTGTGAGTATTACCTATAATATTGCTACCTTACCTGTGTCTTTTGATCATCACAGAGCTTGAGGCGAAGGAGATCCGCCGCCCCGAGGTCTCGACGAAAGGGCGCCCCGGTCCAGTTTTCGATCGACCAACGGGTCTCGAGGAAAGGGCAGCGCTCGACCCGGTGTGCCGGCGTGACGTTCTCGCCCCTCTGTAGACCAACGAGCTCGCCGAGAGGGTTTTGGCCCCCGGCGCCACCTAGGAAACCACTGAACAGTTGACGCATCGCGTAGCCAGCCATCGTAAGTCCGCCACCCTGTTAAATGAAACATAACCTGTTAAAACTGCCAAATCAACAGGGAAGAGGAGTGTGTCGTGAAAGCTGTGCAGAGAGCCATACCTACCCCGAAGCGGTGGTCAGCAGACATCTGTGGAGAGAGAGAGAGACAGCGTGAACGCCGAGATACCGAACTGCGAAGAGAGCCATACCTACCCAAAGCTGTAGTCAGCAGACATCTGTGGAGAGAGAGAGAAAGCCAGCGTGACCGCTGAGATATCAAGCCGTTCAGGAAAGCCCAACGTACCAGAAGCTGTAGTCAGCGACGAGGTGAGAGAAACCATTGGAAATCGATTCACTGTGCCTTTGTGTTCCAGCAGTCATCTGTGGAGAGAGAGAGAAAGCCAGCGTGACCGCTGAGATATCAAGCCGTTCAGGAAAGCCCAACGTACCAGAAGCTGTAGTCAGCGACGAGGTGAGAGAAACCATTGGAAACCGACTCGCTGTGCCTTTGTGTCCCAGCAGTCATCTGTGGAGAGAGAGAGACAGCCAGCGTGACCGCTGAGATATCAAGCCGTTCAGGAAAGTCCAACGTACCAGAAGCTGTAGTCAGCGACGAGGTGAGAGAAACCATTAGAAACCGATTCACTGTGCCTTTGTGTCCCAGCAGTCGTCTGTGGAGGAGTAGAGAGAACCGGTGTGAGTGTCAAAGGAACGAGCAAGGAAGGAAACCCATACTTACCAAAAGCCGTAGTCGGTGAAGATGTGAGAGAACCCTTTGAGGTCGATCCATCGTGTCCTCGTGCCCCGGCTGTAGTCTGTGGAGAAAGAGAGAACAGGGAAGGAGAGTGAGTCGACCAGCGAGGAGCTGTGTGAGATAGGCGGTGAACCGCCTCGAGCCAGCTACAGGTACACGGATAAGAACAAGTCTATACCAACACTGATTTTGATTTATTCTGCCTCCAGGAAGGAAGAGGAGCGCGCCACGGGCAGAAGGAACCAGAGGCGGGAGCCCGTTCCCCGACGCAACCCCCACCCTCTGTAACTCACTTGCTCGTGACCCCCCCCTGGAGGGCAGAGTTGGACATTAGTTTTAATTTCCCTTTCCCCAATCCCCAGTACTTTTTAAATATTTAAATAAATAAAGAATATTTTTTTATACTTACCTGTTCCTCGTTGTTGTTTGGTCATTGGGTTGGTTTTGGGGACCTCTTCGAGGTGGAAATTGAGAAGGGGCGTGGCCTAACCACTAGCAGCCAGCCCCGGGCTTGTGACAGAAATCTGTCACAAGCCCGGGGCTGGCTGCTAGTAGTAAGGTCACGCCCCTTTCTCCACCTCGAGGAGATTCCCAAAGCCACCCCAATGACCAGGCACACAAGGTAGACATAAATTAAAATGTACTTTATTTAATTTATTTAAAAATAATAAATAGGGCAGGGAAAAAGGGGAACTTAAAATAACGGCCCCTTTAGGCTCTCTTCATAGCTCGGCATCTCAGCGTTCACGCTAGCTCTCCTTCTCTCCACAGACGTCTGCTGGGACACAAAGGCACAGTGAATCGTTTTCCAATGGTTCTCTCACCTCGTCGCTGACTACAGCTTTGGGTAGGTATGGCTCTCTTCACAGTTCGGTATCTGAGCGCTCACGCTGGCTCTCTCTCTCCTCTTCCACAGACGACAGCTTGATTCATACGACACACTCCTTTTCTCTGTTGATCGGCAGATTTATCAGGTTACGTTTTATTTAACAGGGTGGCGGACTTACGATGGCTGGCTACGCGATGCGTCAACTGGACAGTGGTTTCCTAAGTGGCGCCGGGGGCCAAAACCCTCTCGGCGAGCTCGTTGGTCTACAGAGGGGCGAGAACGTCACGCCGGCACACCGGGTCGAGCGCTGCCCTTTCCTCGAGACCCGTTGGTCGATCGAAAACTGGACCGGGGCGCCCTTTCGTCGAGACCTCGGGGCGGCGGATCTCCTTCGCCTCAAGTTCTGTGATGATAAAAAGACACAGGTAAGGTAGCAATATTATAGGTAATACTCACACACCGTCAATAGCACAGTTCTTCACCGCCACTCCTGAACTCAAGTCCGCCGAGCGTTTTGGCTGGGAAAATACTTCGAGACGCCACTCCGTGATTTTAAGACTGAAACACACTCACAGCATAATCATGTACAGGTCTTACTCTAGGACCGTTTTTCCTCTTCGTCGTCTCAGGAGCGAGTGACTGGAGGCGGGGGTACGTCAGACAAGACAACAGCATTAACGAAACGAAGTGTGATTGGAGGTTGCGGAAAGATGAAGGATTTAAATAGCTCTGTTGGAACACAGAGACAGGGAAGAGCGATTGACACGGAGCGATGTACATGGGAAGCGGTTGACACGGGGGAAGCTCCTTTGCCAAAGGCAAACGAAGACACGCACCTTTTGAAGAGCCCGAAGGCTCTGTTGATCCGGCGATCGTTGAAGCGGGCGGAAAGAGGACAGAGCCAAACAGGGTGAAAGAAAGGCAGGTCGTGGATCTTTAAGAAGCAGAGGTGGGTAGAGTACCCAAAATCTGTACTCAAGTAAAAGTACAAGTACTTATACAAAAATTTACTCAAGTAAAAGTAAAAGTAACAATCTAATTATTTACTTGAGTAAGAGTAAAAAAGTATTAGATTAAAAAACTACTCAAGTATTTAGTTACTCGTTACTTCCAATCTGATTGAAAAGAAGCGTAAAATCCCTGAATTTCAGACTACTTGGAGGGCTTTCACAAACCTCTCCTTAAAAGTCTCATTGTTCTGCTTATATACTACTACCTAGGTTAAAGTAAAGCAGTCTATCTCAGTCCTCCAACACCACATAACGTGTCATTAAAAAAAATCTTAAACAAACACTGACTGTTTTCTGACAGATAACTGTGTCTTTATTTTCACGTTCACAACAAAATTTGGCTGGATCTGCCTTTAGACAAGCTTACAGTAAGCAAAAAAAATGTGTGTGCTGTTTGTTATGTTTTTATATGAATAGGTTATTTTCATTGTCATTAATGTGCAATTAATGAACATAAGGAGCTTGATAAAATGCTTATTTTAGAATTTCAAATGGAACTTTTCTGTTTTTGCAAATCAACTCTACATTTATTATAATATATAAAACATGTTTCTTTAAAAACATACTTTATTCTTTTATTTTTATTTTATTAATCCAGTTTTTATTCGTATGTATTTTCTACATTTAAGTAAGGTGTCCGGTTATGTGTAGGGGAGAACTTTTTCAGATTTTTTTTTAAGTTTTTAAAATTTTTAAAGATAATGTTTCAGACACAGATATATTTTTGCTGTGGTCAGTAACTCACAAGTGTGGTCTATCAATACCAGGTGGAATTTTAAACAAATGTAAAATGACTAGTATAATTTCACTTTGAACATAAGTGGTGAATTGTTACTTTTTTTAACACAACAAAACAATGTAGATTTTCGTGTTACACTTGTTTTTATTAACTATACATGACTATGACCTCTTTAATATGTAACTGCAAACATATTTTGTAATGTATCTTTGTAAAAAATAATGAAATTATATTTTCATTTTAAATTTCAGTTTTATCAAATGTTTCAAAAGCAACCAACAGTACAAACTTAAATTCAACAGTTTGAACACTATGAAAATTAAATAAAATTAGAATAATAAAAATGGTACAAAAGTAAGTGTTACTTTCGTCCTGACAGGATCTCCTCACATTTAAACCAGATTTACTTTTATTTTGAAAAACTCTTGAGAAGTCAAACTTCAGGATGTGTTAGTTAGAGCACTAAATAACCTGTAGATTGATGAAACGAGAAACATAACGCTTTATTAGAAAACAATGACCGCTTTTGGAATTTACTTTCTGTTTTTGGAAACACCTTTCTGGATCTACACCCGGAAAATGGTGAGTAAATAACGCGATATTTGTCAGCTCTGTCAAGGGTTGCAAAGATGCTGTCATAGTTTGGGATTCAAATGTTATCAGTCCTCTGAGAAAATCGCTTTGTTACTTTCGTCCAGTGTTACTTTTGCTCCGGTTCTCACGTATTATATTAATGCAAGACTTAACACTATGCTGTTCAATTTGTTTAGTTTTATGAGGAAATGATATGGAAATGTGCAGATGTGAACGTTTGTTGTTTGTAAGGTTAGAGTGATTTTCATTGCTTGCACAAGAGCGCATATGACAAAAACAGTGCGTGAAATAATATTATAATAAGGCACTGCAGAAAGTGACACCTACCGTCGTGTTGTTTCAGGTTGGAGCTTGAAGTCCTGTATGCTGAGATGTCAGTTCGTTTTGGTGCACAAAACATACATCGCATTATGAAACTATTCTTTTTGACCTTTTGTAGTGTAAACATAGACCAAACTTGAGCCCACGCGTGATCTGCCTCCGATAGCTTGCATAGGTCATCCTCCGCTTCAGTCATCTCCTTTCATATGTTTCATCTACGCGCGCTAAAGGGTGATAGGTAGCCACCCCTCGCAACGCACGCAGCCTCTCTAACGTCTCGCGAGACTTTCGAGCAAGCCATATAAACTTAAAAAATAAAATATATTCATTAATTATTACCATTTGAAAGTAGCGTAGTAACGCCACCGAATGTAGCGAAGTAAGAGTACAGGTTTTTCATTGGAAATGTACTCGAGTAAGAGTAAAAAGTACCCATCCTTAAATTTACTCTAAAAGTACTAGTTACCCAAAAAATGTACTCAAGTAAATGTAACGAAGTAAATGTAACTCGTTACTACCCACCTCTGTTAAGAAGGAGCACCCCGAAGTCGTTGATGCTATCCGCTGTCTGTCGATGTGTATCGTAGCGCTGAGTTGGGCTCACCGGGTACGCTATTCTGGATTGCTGTATTGCTCTCTCTCTCGTTTGGATTATAGACTTACATTGAGGAAAATACCGAAGACCTTATAGGTAGAAGAATTAAACGAATACTGACCTTGGATGAAAGAAACGAAGAAAAGACGCACCATTGTGAGTATATGTCTGTGGAAAAGTGTTGTTGGTGGCTGGAAAACGCCCTGTCTGTGCATCTGGAAGTATTACAGCGTGAAGGCAACCTAGGACGAAGAAAGTACAGCAGTTGTGAGTAACGGAACCTTCTTATGGAAGTGTTGTGCATGTATTTGACCTGTATGTTTCTCTGAGTGTTCCCGAAAGAGAGTGGACGGCCCTGCCCCTGAGCCAGCGCGGTGGGTGAGCCGAAGGGTCTTTGTGTGGAAACAACTCCAGTGACGAAAATAAACACTAGGCCGTGTTACCATCTCCATATTCTCGTCCAGAGCGAAGTAAAGGAAGACGGGCGTCTATTGTGTGCACTGAGTGGTGGGTGAGTCTTGGATGTAGAAATTTTCACTTGAAGTGGTGCTGTGTAATGCTGTGTATTGCAGTGGGATTGTTGTTGTCTTGTCTGACGTACCCCCTCCTCCAGTCACTCGCTCTTGAGACGACGAAGAGGAAAAAACGGTCCTAGAGTAAGACCTGTACATGATTATGCTGTGAGTGTGTTTCAGTCTTAAAATCACGGAGTGGCATCTCGAAGTATTTTCCCAGCCAAACGCTCGGCGGACTTGAGTTTAGGAGTGGCGGTGAAGAACTGTGCTATTGACGGTGTGTGAGTATTACCTATAATATTGCTACCTTACCTGTGTCTTTTTATCATCACAGAGCTTGAGGCGAAGGAGATCCGCCGCCCCGAGGTCTCGACGAAAGGGCGCCCCGGTCCAGTTTTCGATCGACCAACGAGTCTCGAGGAAAGGGCAGCGCTCGACCCGGTGTGCCGGCGTGACGTTCTCGCCCCTCTGTAGACCAACGAGCTCGCCGAGAGGGTTTTGGCCCCGGCGCCACCTAGGAAACCACTGTCCAGTTGACGTATCGCGTAGCCAGCCATCGTAAGTCCGCCACCCTGTTAAATGAAACATAACCTGTTAAAACTGTCAAATCAACAGGGAAGAGGAGTGTGTCGTGAAAGCTGGGCAGAGAGCCATACCTACCCAAAGCTGTAGTCAGCGCAGAGGTGAGAGAGCCATTGGAAACCGACTCACTGTGCCTTTGTGTCCCAGCAGTCATCTGTGGAGAGAGAGAGAAAGCCAGCGTGACCGCTGAGATATCAAGCCGTTCAGGAAAGCCCAACGTACCAGAAGCTGTAGTCAGCGACGAGGTGAGAGAAACCATTGGAAAACGATTCACTGTGCCTTTGTGTCCCAGCAGACGTCTGTGGAGAGAAGGAGAGCTAGCGTGAACGCTGAGATGCCGAGCTATGAAGAGAGCCTAGAGGGGCCGTTATTTTAAGTTCCCCTTTTTCCCTGCCCTATTTATTATTTTTAAATAAATTAAATAAAGTATATTTTAATTTATGTCTACCTTGTGTGCCTGGTCATTGGGGTGGCTTTGGGAATCTCCTCGAGGTGGAGAAAGGGGCGTGACCTTACTTACATCTGGGTCCACCCCGACTTGTGACATATATACAAATGTATGTTAACAACAGCCTGTTTACATTTTAACAGAATCACCAGCCATTGTTTTGTATATGAATTTTTCTTTCTCCATTTTTGTTTGCTGCTGCATCATTTGTGACCTGTGCTGGCAAGTTGAGTCGGAATTAGCAAATTTAAAAAAAATAGTTGTTCATATTTTGACATTCTCTATTAAAACATAGAACAATGCATGATTTGTTGAAATATAACAAAATATGACAGAACTACACGTGTTTGAAGTTGAAAGAGTCAAATTACCACAAAAATTTCCACATCCATACATTATATTACCACATCAATACCTTAAAATCACTGGTAAAACTAATAGATTAAGCACACACAAAGCAAAAACATCATCAATGTATGTTCAACTTTTTTTCATTTTGTTTGATTGACATTGAGACAGACTGCTTAAAATCTAAGTGATCTAATATAATGTTACACATCAGATATTTTTACCCAACAGTTAACCAAACATTTACTTAAAACATAACAGATTATAGAGCCTACCTGCGTGAATTCTTATCAAAACAGATATTTGTAAAACTGTAATTTTGTGTAGATGTCTATAAATCCGGGTCGCGCACTCGCGCGTCTGTGTGCACGCGCTTCAGATATCAGTCAGTCAGCGTGAGGGGATCGCTTTTGAGTCTTGTCGCTCTTAATAACTCTTTAACATTAATCAGGTACCGAACTTTATCTCTCTTAATGACTATTCTAACATCAAGCAAGTCCTGCAGTCTATTTTATAAGTCATGCATAAAAGCGAAACCAAAATGAATTGAGACGCATTTTTGTATAGATTAAGCATAAGGAGGACGGTAACGTTACACCTCTCAGACGTATATATAAAGATCATATCAGATATCCAACGAGCATTTAGAGCATTGGATTTGGTAGACGATTTGCTTAATGTTCTTATTTCTATGAAAACTCTCATTTAGAGAGAGTCATATTTGTCTGCGTCTCTGTTCATTCAACTATGGGCTGGACCAAGGGTCAAACAGAAATTGCGCGTTGCGTTAATCTCCGTTAATAAAATTAGTGGCGTTAAAATGAATTTGCGTTAACGCGTTATTAACGCGTTAATTTTGACAGCCCTAGTATAAAGGCAATCAATACAGAATAACAATACACAACTATATCGTATTTTAACTTATCTATGTTGTTATTTGTGCAGTGTTGTGAACAAGAATCTTGTTGGTCAAGGGATGTATCAGGTCCGAATGATCCCATATCATGATGTTGGGTTCTCTCAGCCCTTCAATGGTAGTGTGAATGCAGAACTCAACCAGGAGATTTTTGTTGAGGTTCGTGTTGATGGGGTTGACAGTCGACAGTTGGTGACAGTGATTGACACATGTTGGGCTACACCTGTGAATGATCCAGATTACAGTCTGCGCTGGGATCTCATTACTGGAGAGTAAGAGACAAACATTTCTTTGTGTTTACTGTAACGTGTTTAAAGACATTTAAAGGGTTAAATACATAATCCTTCTTATTCTCAGGTGTCCAAATCCACATGATAACACAGTGAAGCTTCTTCAGAATGGTGTCTCAACATCCAGTCGTTTCTCCTTCAAGATGTTCATCTTTAACTCAAACTCCACTAAAGTTTACCTGCACTGTGCTGTTCATCTTTGTATTCTGGCCAACAATCACTGCTCAGCTGTAAGTTTACATATATATACAGAACACAAAATACTTTACTGCTGTCTATGTGTCACAAGCATTCTTGGATTAAGACTTTACATTATCTACTATAAATTTGACAAATTACCTAATGCCCTTTGTGATGGCCATTGATGCAGCCACACATTAGAGCGGTAACTACATGACATACATTCACATTTCTGTTTACATAATTTGTTTCTTTAGTATTTAATGCAATATTTGTTACAGATCACTTCATATTATAGGACCATAAATGAAAATGACAGACACAGTTGTTTTGTTTAAGTTTATTTTTCATTTGCATTCTTTCTTACCACCAACTAGTTTGGGTGCACACTTCCTAGTTAGTGGTTTATTTCCATTTTGCTAATGTTTATTTCTTTGAGTTTAAGTTACCTGTATGAGGAGTGGAGACGTGTTGCTGCTTAGTGCTGTGTGGAATGCCTGTGGAAGTCCGTGTCTATAGAGGACCGGCTGGCAACAACGACCATCTTTTAAGTTCCTGGAGTATTCCATGTTGGAAATTAGCTGGGGGGAATGTAGGATGGTTTGTTGATTTTGTCTGATATAATTTGCATATTGGCTAATGGTCTATTTTGATAATATATTTTGAATTGTGTTATTTAACCTATTTGCTTTGGTTTACATTTTTTGTAAAATGGATTTATTTAAATCTATTTAAATTGTGTTTTGTGTTATCCCCTGTGTGTGTGTAATGGACTAGTCCGGTGTGTATATAGGTTCCCTCATGTGTCATTTGAGTGGGTTTTTTTGTTCAGGTTAGAACTCTTGTGTTAAGTTTGTTTGTTAGTTTATGTTAGCACAGATTTGAATTTCTTTATTCAAATTTAATTTGCTATTTTTTATGGGTTTGACCTTAAAATAAACCTTCTTTGTTTGGAAAACCTGTGTTCTTTTTGCCTCTGGCTGCTTGGTCCCTTACACCCTTGAACATACCTAAGAAAACTGCAACATCATTGTGGGTCAACATTTTGTAAAGTTAATCTTCTAATAAAGCACTCATAATGATTAAACTAATGAAAAGTGTTACTTACCGGAATATAAAAGCACACGTGCAGGTAATATACACTAAACTGTGTGTAAAAACGTGTAAAAGTCTCCTCAGGTTTAATCACGATCACTCACCAGAGAAGAGAAACTGTTACTATTTTGAATGTAAATGTAAGTTTGGGGCTGCGTGTCTTACGTCACTTGAGGGCGCTAGAACCAAAGAATAAAAAAATTGGTCACATGAAACTTACAAAGTTTACAGCTGTTCGGTTCACATTATCTATCACGTTATTTAACATTAGAAGATTAAATTATATTGCACCCCCCAAAATACAAATGTCTTTTGAAGAAAAAATAGGTTATGTAAAAACTATTATATTTTGCATCAATTAATATTAATACTAATGAGTTTTAATAATTTTACAGTTTTTTCCAATTGCTAACACACTAAAATGACATGACCAGCACAACTATTTAAACTGACACACAGAGAGCAACACCTCTTCTCAAGTCTCCAAAAGTCTAAACACATTTTCTGCTTTACACACATTTTGCAATTCACAATGGCACTTTTTAAAAGCACTGAGCACGGTTCTCTGCACAAGAAACAACAATCTGACATAAAGTCACATGTTTGCCTTTTCAAAACAGTACCATTCAAAATAACACTACACAAGCTATATGGCCAATATATGTGCCACCTGCCCAAACACCTGAATAGTTAATTGTTAACACTTCAATCAGGATGTAAGCACTAGAAAAGACCACGGGAACGTCATTGGCCACAGAGCCATTATAGATGATCCTGGCTAACGTGGTGGGAACATCACAATGTGTGCTGCCATCTCCAATATGGATGGTGTCCTCCACCGTCATGCCAACCTTGGAACATACAACACAGCCCATATTCTCACATTTCTAGAAAGACTCCACAACATTCTCATACCATCAGAGTGTATGAATGATGCAGACCAAAGAAACCGGTATGTTGTAGTATGGCACAATGTGAGCTTTCATCGTGCAGCCCCAGTCCAAAACTGGTTTGCTGACTACCAAACATTTATCGTGCAATACCTCCCCCCATACTCTGCATTTTTGAACCCCATAGAAGAGTTATATGGAAAGTATATGACCAGCAGCCCTTTGTGCGCATACCTCTTTTGCAGTCTATGGAAGAGGCATGTGATGAGATTGATGTTGGTGCAATTTAGGGATGAATAAGGCGCTCAAGGTGCTTCTTACCTCGATGTCTGGCAAGGGAATATATTGCCTGTGATGTGGACGAGACGTTGTGACTTGTTTGGTGAAAAATAAAAAAATTCAACAGCATGTGTGTGTATCTGCAAATATTTCTGTGCATGTGAACAATCTAATACATATTTTAGTATTATGGCAAAGCATACTAAAGAAAAGTGCACTTTTCATTATGCCCGACTATGTGTAGTTGGTTAGACAAAAATCTGGTAATATGAATGAAGTGTGTTCCAATTTGTGTCAAAGTTTGATTTTGATAATGTTATATGTAGTTTAGGTTGGAGTGCTTCATTTTGCAGGATATATGTGGTATTTTGCTATTTGGGTGTGTGGTTTTGTAAATTGTGTTAAGTTTTTTGATAAAACCAGACTAGTTTGCAAAATTGTGTGTTAGCAATTCGAAAAAACTGTAATACTATACAATGTGTGTTTTGATTGTATGGATCAATATTTTAATTACAGTCTTGTTCAAAATAATAGCAGTACAATGTGACTAACCAGAATAATCAAGGTTTTTAGTATATTTTTTATTGCTACGTGGCAAACAAGTTACCAGTAGGTTCAGTAGATTCTCAGAAAACAAACAAGACCCAGCGTTCATGATGTGCACGCTCTTGGGGCTGTGCAGTTGGGCGGTTGGTTGAGGGGGGTGTGTTCAAAAAAATAGCAGTGTGGCATTCAATCACTGAGGTCATCAATTTTGTGAAGAAACAGGTGTGAATCAGGTGGCCCCTATTTAAGGATGAAGCCAACACTTGTTGAACATGCATTTGAAAGCTGAGAAAATGGGTCGTTCAAGACATTGTTCAGAAGAACAGCGTACTTTGATTAAAAAGTTGATTGGAGAGGGGAAAACCTATAAAGGGGTGCAAAAAATGATAGGCTGTTGAGCTAAAATGATCTCCAATGCCTTAAAATGGAGAGCAAAACCAGAGAGACGTGGAAGAAAACGGAAGACAACCATCAAAATGGATAGAAGAATAACCAGAATGGCAAAGGCTCAGCCAATGATCACCTCCAGGATGATCAAAGACAGTCTGGAGTTACCTGTAAGTACTGTGACAGTTAGAAGACGTCTGTGTGAAGCTAATCTATTTTCAAGAATCCCCCACAAAGTCCCTCTGTTAAAAAAAGGCATGTGCAGAAGAGGTTACAATTTGCCAAAGAACACATCAACTGGCCTAAATAGAAATGGAGGAACATTTTGTGGACTGATGAAAGTAAAATTGTTCTTTTTGGGTCCAAGGGCCACAGGCAGTTTGTGAGACGACCCCCAAACTCTGAATTCAAGCCACAGTACACAGTGAAGACAGTGAAGCATCATGATATGGGCATGTTTCTCCTACTATGGTGTTGGGCCTATTTATCGCATACCAGGGATCATGGATCAGTTTGCATATGTTAAAATACTTGAAGAGGTCATGTTGCCCTATGCTGAAGAGGACATGCCCTTGAAATGGTTGTTTCAACAAGACAATGACCCAAAACACACTAGTAAACGGGCAAAGTCTTGGTTCCAAACAACAAAATTAATGTTATGGAGTGGCCAGCCCAATCTCCAGACCTTAATCCAATTGAGAACTTGTGGGGTGATATCAAAAATGCTGTTTCTGAAGCAAAACCAAGAAATGTGAATGAATTGTGGAATGTTGTTAAAGAATCATGGAGTGGAATAACAGCTGAGAGGTGCCACAAGTTGGTTGACTCCATGCCACACACATGTCAAGCAGTTTTAAAAAACTGTGCTCATACAACTAAATATTAGTTTAGTGATTCACAGGATTGCTAAATCCCAGAAAAAAAAATGTTTGTACAAAATAGTTTTGAGTTTGTACAGTCAAAGGTAGACACTGCTGTTTTTTTGAACACACCCCTTTCAACTAATTGCCCAATTGCGCAGCCTTGGGGGCGTGCATGTCGTGGGTGCTGGGTCTTGTTTGTTTTCTGAGAATCTACTGAACCTACTGGTAACTTGTTTGCCACGTAGCAATAAAAAATATACTAAAAACCTTGATTATTCTGGTTAGTCACATTGTACTGCTATTATTTTGAACAAGACTGTATATGATTATCTGATGTAATATTTTCAATCTTTTAGCACTGTGGCTCTGGATATCACCAGAGAGTCGGCAGGTCTCTGGACTTCCATGACAGTTCTTCTATATCCATGGGTCCTTTCGTCTTGTCTGATAGAAATGCAGGTAAACATTTGCTTTAATATCCTTAACGCTACGTTTACAGAAATATAATGACTGTTTTATTTTATTTGTAACTTAATCATGCACTTAATCCTATTCACAGACAAAAAGGCTCCAGAATTAGTGCGAGTGTCCGGAGCTCCAGGTCTGACTGGTTGTTTGATAATACTTCTGGTTTCACTCCTGTGTGCCTGCACCATCTTCTAGGATGTCTCCACAATGCACAATTACTAATCTTAAAAGTTTCTATACTATAGCTTTAACATTTGCTTTGTCATATCTGTTATCTAATGTTGTTTTTTTATAAAACTAATGAAGGACTAGCACTGCACTTGTTTTAATTGCTTATTTTGAAATTATTCTTTCTAATAGGAGTGACTTCCTGCTTTGCTACTGTTCAGACGCTTTTACTTGTGCTCTGTGCTTTGCGCTTTTGCTTTTTCGCTTTTATCTTTTGATTCAACTACCAGCAGTTCAGCACAGTGCTCAAACTAAACAATTGGGCTCTCAAACTAAAACTACAAATTCCTGGAACTATATTGATATTTGGAATATTCAACAACTTGGGGTTTCTATCATAGCAGTCTACCAGTCTGCTATTGCCGGCAGCTGACAATCCTAAAACAGGACAACACAGCTGCCCACACTCAAACAGAAGAAAAGAAGAAAAAATGCCTTCTTTTGGATCTCAATCCACCTGCTGCTCAAACTGCCACAGACTTTTACAAAAGATTGCGGTTCTCGAAACAAAGTTACTTGTGGCGCTGCCGACCCTGCCAGAACATACAGCGGAGCTTCATCGTGGTCCTTCTCAACATAAAGCTGGTGAGTCCTGTGAACCTAATGCTTATAAACAGGTCATAGTGAGCTCAGAGAAACCTAAAGTAATTGAGGACACAAACCGATGGCATAAACAGGGTGCGAGACCCAAAAGTGCTCAAGACATTAGACTGTCACGAGTGTCACAAATTGCTGCATTAGCATCATCTTGTCACGTACGGTTTAACACCGGATTGTGGAAAGTAAAAGACGAACCCAAACGCAAAGATGTATAAAAATATAACTATGATTTATTTACGAAAAGGAATAACAGAAACACCCACGTGGGGGTAAAACAAAGGATAACTAAAGACTATGATAAAACACAAACCAAAGACTGTGATGGAACACAAAACAGGAACTGGTACAAAGCACTTGAGATACATGAAACACTAAACTTCAACAACGCACGCACACCACACAGAGAACACAAGGGCATTATATAGACAGCACATCAATGGGGAACAGGTGAACATAATTAATCACTTAAGACACGAGTACATAAGGGAGTAGGGTAAAAGTGACAAGACACTGGGAACACGTGTCACACATACATGATGTGAAACCCACACGTGTTCCCACGTAAACACAATGCTGCCCTGGTCTTGCCCTCTGGATAATAACCAAAGTCAGGCAAGACCATGACAGCCACAAAACACTGGGAACACGTGTTACACAGACATAATGTGAAACACACGTGTTCCCATGTAGACACAATGCTGTCGGGATCTTGCCCTCTAACATAGACCTGAACTTATACTAAGGTCTGGCAAGATCACGACAGCAACAAGACACCGGGAACATGTGGAAGCCACACACACCATGTGATTCCACATGCGCCCACACAGAACATGATACTGCCACGGTCCTGTCAGATGCACTCAGATCAACATCTAGCACAGATGTCTGACAAGACCGTGACAGTACCCCCTTCTTCAAAGACGGATACAAGACGTCACAAACAAACAAAAACATTAAACACGAGGAACGAAAGACTGTACTATAGATGACACCCACGACAACATTACAATAAACAACATTGGAAGACAAACATATGTAACAAATGGGTTGGGGTGGTGTAACAAAAACAATACATGATGAAGGGGAGGTGGGGAAAAAGCAGGGGGAACAAAATGTCCAGAGTGCGCATGAGTCTTAAAGTCCCCCAGCTGAAATGCCGGCTGGTGACGTGTCCCTGGCTGCGCCGGCGGGTGACGTGACTCCGGCTGCGCCGGCGTGTGACGAGTCTCCGGCTGCACCGGCGTGTGACGTGTCCCCGGCTGCACCGGCGTGTGACGTGTCCCCGGCTGCACCGGCGTGTGACGTGTCCCCGGCTGCACCGGCGGGTGACGAGTCTCCGGCTGCACCGGCGGGTGACGAGTCTCCGGCTGCACCGGCGGGTGAAGAGTCTCCGGCTGCACCGGCGGGTGACGAGTCTCCGGCTGCACCGGCGGGTGACGAGTCTCCGGCTGCACCGGCGGGTGACGAGTCTCCGGCTGCACCGGCGGGTGACGTGTCTCCGGCTGCACCGGCGGGTGACGAGTCTCCGGCTGCACCGGCGGGTGACGAGTCTCCGGCTGCACCGGCGGGTGTCGTGTCTCCGGCTGCACCGGCGGGTGTCGTGTCTCCGGCTGCACCGGCGGGTGTCGTGTCTCCGGCTGCGCCGATTGGTGACGTGTCTCCGGCTGCACCGGCGGGTGACGTGTCTCCGGCTGCACCGGCGGGTGACGTGTCTCCGGCTGCACCGGCGGGTGACGTGTCTCCGGCTGCACCGGTGGATGACGTGTCTCCGGCTGCACCGGTGGATGACGAGTCTCCGGCTGCGCCGATTCCGAGGCCCTCTTCGTCCTCTTCCTCCTCCGTCTCGACGCAGGGAGTGCAGGACCGAGACTGGCCCCGGGAGTAGTCTCCAGCACCGGGGAGACGGGAGTCGACCTCTCCAGCCGGATAGCCCCGGTCCTAATGCCCCTCAAGCTGGCCTGAGTCTGGCGGGATCCAGCAGGTCCGGTTGGTCGCCGCCTGGCGTAAACTTCGGGTCCGCATACGAGTGGGTCATAGAATTCGTAACCCGACTCGTATGCGGGACGTGAACCTCTTCCCCGTATCGCCAGGCGGCTACCGGCAAACATCTTCGCTGGGTTCTGTTTAGGTGCGTGCGTTATGTCACGTACGGTTTAACACCGGATTGTGGAAAGTAAAAGACGAACCCAAACGCAAAGATGTATAAAAATATAACTATGATTTATTTACGAAAAGGAATAACAGAAACACCCACGTGGGGGTAAAACAAAGGATAACTAAAGACTATGATAAAACACAAACCAAAGACTGTGATGGAACACAAAACAGGAACTGGTACAAAGCACTTGAGATACATGAAACACTAAACTTCAACAACGCACGCACACCACACAGAGAACACAAGGGCATTATATAGACAGCACATCAATGGGGAACAGGTGAACATAATTAATCACTTAAGACACGAGTACATAAGGGAGTAGGGTAAAAGTGACAAGACACTGGGAACACGTGTCACACATACATGATGTGAAACCCACACGTGTTCCCACGTAAACACAATGCTGCCCTGGTCTTGCCCCCTGGATAATAACCAAAGTCAGGCAAGACCATGACAGCCACAAAACACTGGGAACACGTGTTACACAGACATAATGTGAAACACACGTGTTCCCATGTAGACACAATGCTGTCGGGATCTTGCCCTCTAACATAGACCTGAACTTATACTAAGGTCTGGCAAGATCACGACAGCAACAAGACACCGGGAACATGTGGAAGCCACACACACCATGTGATTCCACATGCGCCCACACAGAACATGATACTGCCACGGTCCTGTCAGATGCACTCAGACCTACATCTAGCACAGATGTCTGACAAGACCGTGACACATCTACCCCAGATATGGGTACAACTCGAGTAGCCAATATTGGTATTCTACCACCCCCTGTACGGCTTGAAAATAGATTTGAAGCACTAATGAGTTTGGGTGAAGAATCCCCAAATGTTAATGGACACAGATCACATCAGTCAGTAGCTTACAGAGCTAACAGACGCTCAATATCATACAGGCAGCGGCGCTCCGCTCAGACAGCAGCCGAGCCAAGCACGCTGATAGTGGGTGACAATATTATCAGAAACTTTGAAAGCAAGGCTACCCGTACATACTGTTTTCCTCGTGCAACGGTTTCTGATGTTAACAAGGAACTTGGCAACATTCTGATGAAACATAAGTCTGTCAGTCGGATTGTCATACATGTGGGAAAGAATGATATTCGGAAAGAGCAGTCTGAGCTCCTTAAGGTGGATTTCAATGAACTTTTTGAAACACTTGCAAGACTGAAAGTTAAATCTTTCATCAGTGGACCTCTCCCAGCCCGGGGAACAAATATGTTTTCTCGGCTACTAAGTTTAAATTCATGGCTGCAAAAAACCTGCACCATGAGAGGACTGAATTACATTGACAATTTCAATATTTTCTGGAGCCAAAGGCAACTTTTTAACACAGATGGTATCCACCCAAACAAACTAGGTTATTGGTTGATTAAAGTCTATTTCTTTTTCTCCTTGCTTCATCCATCAGCTGAGTTTGCCAGTCCACTACTGAACAGCGGAAATGACCTCATGATTTTACACCAGCACCTGGATGGACATTCAGATGACAAGGATAAAACTCTGCAGTCACAACTACTGTTCACAGACACAGCTCAGGCTGAGCCCTGCTTACAGACCTCGCTACAGCTGGATTGTGAATCAACACCCAAGGACGTTTCTGTTGATAATGACCAGAGGAATGATAACACTCCCTCCCAGCCTTCAGGAACACCAGAATCACAGCTGATGTCGTCACACTCTCTCTCCCTCTCTCCAACATCACCACTTCTGGGCTTTTCAGAGAAAATGGAGAAACTGGTATCTGCTGGAACAAAGCTCTCCCACTCTATTGCTGCGAGTCCCCAAATATCAACCAAGAAGCGGCGGGCTCCTCAACCACCAAAGCCTTCGGGCCCAGCCTGCCCTCCCCCTCCATCTGAGAGAGCACTCCGACCTCTGCCTCAACGTCAGGGACCACACCAGCCCTCATCTGCAAACAGCACTGGTAACTGATGTGTGTTGGGTTCCCGCTACGTCAGCAGTAACAATCATAAATATTTTAAGAACAAGCGGGTGCCCGATGTCCCTTTAGCTTTCCCTATCTCTGTCCTGACATGTGATAGAAAGATGAAGGCCGTCTCCAGCCGCACAGCAATTCTATCTAATCTACTGCCTATTATACGTCATTCTGAGATTGATACAGTGCCAAAACCAGTAACTGTTAAGTTAGCACTTCTGAACATCCGTTCACTAAAGAACAAATCCTTTTTAGTTAATGATCTTATCACCACTAACAACCTGGACTTTATGTTTCTAAATGAAACTTGGTTAGATGACAGTTGCAGTGCTACAGTCCTCAATGAATCAGCCCCACCCAACTTTACCTTTATAAATGTCTGTAGAGCTATTAGAAGAGGTGGAGGAATAGCTGCTTTATTCAAAGATGCCTTTCAATGCAAGCAAGTGTTACTTGGTGATTACCAGTCTTTTGAATATTTGTGTATTGCTTTAAAAGGTACACCACGCATTCTGTTTACAATTATTTATAGACCTCCCAAATACACCTCAGCATTTGTTGATGAATTCACAGAACTATTATCAACAATTTCCTCTGAATTTGATTATTTTGTTATTGCTGGAGATTTTAATATTCATATAGACAATGCAGAAAACAATGCTGCAATTGAACTGTTAAATGTTTTAAACACATTTGATCTGACCCAGCACGTGCAAGGTCCTACACACAATCGGGGACACACTCTTGATCTGCTCATTAGCAAGGGTCTAAACATTTCATCCACTGTAATCAAGGATGAAGCCCTATCTGAACATTTCTGTTTTTACTTTGATTTATTGATCTGTCCTGCCACTGATGCTAGATCTGTCTATGTTAAAAAAAGGTTCATAAATGAGAACACCAGTGAGGTATTTATGAATGCTATATCAATGTTGCCAAACATATCGGCAGACTCTGTTGATGTTCTCCTTGAAAACTTTAACATAAAAGTTAAAGATGCCATTGATGGTATAGCTCCAGTAAAGGTCAAGGTGATCACTGGCAGACGTAAAGCACCCTGGAGAAACACAACAGCAGTACAGCACATGAAAAGAACATGCAGAAAAGCTGAACGTATGTGGCGGAAAACAAAACTTGAAGTACATTATAGCATCTATAAAGACAGTCTTCGTGCTTTCAATGTAGAACTAGGCACAGCTAGACATACCTTCTTTTCAAACATTATAAACAAAAACATAAACAACACTCGCACTCTTTTTGCTACTGTAGAGAGACTAACAAACCCTCCAAATCAAGTTCCTAGTGAAATGCTCTCTGACAACAAATGCAATGAGTTTGCAACCTTTTTCTCTGAGAAGATCAGTAATATCAGAATGGCAATCAATACGGCCTCATATTGTACTGTGATCAGTCAGATATCATTGCAACAACCTCAGAAATTAGCCATTCTCTCAGAATTTGACATAATTGATATAAAAACCTTGGAAGAAACAGTACAACATCTTAAAGCATCAACTAGCAGCCTTGACACACTCCCCACATCTTTTATCAAAAAGGTACTTAACTGCTTAGAAACTGACCTCTTAAAAATAGTAAATACCTCTCTGATCACAGGCACCTTTCCAGAGTCATTAAAAACAGCAGTTGTTAAGCCTCTCCTAAAAAAGAGTAACCTAGACAAAACCATACTTAGCAACTACAGACCAATCTCAAATCTTCCGTTTATAGGCAAGATCATTGAAAAGGTGGTTTTTAATCAGCTGAACAAATTCTTAAACTCAAATGGCTATCTGGACAATTTTCAATCTGGTTTCCGTCAGCATCACAGCACAGAGACAGTGCTCATAAAGATAATAAATGATATTCGCTTAAACTCTGATTCAGGTAAAATATCAGTGCTGGTGCTACTAGATCTTAGTGCTGCCTTTGACACAGTAGATCACACCATACTCTTACATAGACTGGAAAACTGGGTAGGGCTCTCTGGGATGGTCCTCAAATGGTTTAAATCATACCTACAAGGAAGAGGTTACTATGTGAACATAGGTAACCATAAATCTGAGTGGACATCCATGACATGTGGAGTCCCACAGGGTTCAATTCTTGCATCGCTTCTGTTCAATTTGTATATGCTCCCACTTGGTCAAATAATGAAAAAGAACCAAATTGCTTACCACAGCTATACAGATGACACCCAGATATACTTAGCCCTGTCACCTAATGACTACAGCCCCATTGACTCTCTATGTAAATGCATTGATGAAATTAACTGTTGGATGCGTCAAAACTTCCTCCAGTTAAACAAAGACAAAACTGAAGTCATTGTATTTGGAAATAAAGATGAAACTCTCAAAGTTAACACATACCTTGACTCTAGGGGTATAAAGACACAAAATAAAGTCAGAAATCTTGGTGTAATTTTAGAGTCTGACCTTAATTTCAGTAGTCATGTGAAAGCAATAAGCAAATCAGCTTACTACCATCTCAGAAATATTGCCAGAATTAGCTGTTTTGTATCAAGACGGGACTTAGAGAAACTTGTTCATGCTTTCATCACCAGCAGGGTGGATTACTGCAATGGACTTCTTACGGGGATCCCCAAAAAGACCATTAGACAGCTGCAGCTCATACAAAACACTGCTGCCAGAATTCTGACCAGAACCAAAAAATCTGAGCACATTACTCCAGTCCTCAGGTCCTTACACTGGCTTCCTGTTACATTTAGAATAGATTTTAAAGTATTGTTACTCATTTATAAATCACTTCATGGCTTAGGACCCAAATACATAACAGATATGCTAACTGTATATAAACCTAAAAGATTACTCAGATCATTAGGATCCGGTCAGTTAGAAATCCCAAGGGTTCATTCAAAACAAGGTGCATCAGCATTTAGTTATTATGCCACCTCTAGCTGGAATCAGCTTTCAGACGAGATCAGATGTGCTTCAACAGTAAACACTTTTAAATCTAGATTAAAAACACATCTGTTTAACTCTGCATTTACTGAATGAGCACTGTGCTGCTTCACACTGACTGCACTTTTAACTCAAGTCACTTTTACTTCTGTTTTATTCTTTTTAACATTTTAAAGTGTTTTTATTAAAATCACATTTATTTTCTTTAACTGTTATTCTAAATTCTCATGTATCTTCGTTTTTATTGTGATTTTATTGTGTATCTATTATTTTTACATTTTCTTTTTTCTCTTTTATATATTGTTTTCTCATTTCTATGTAAAGCACTTTGAATGACCTCTGTGTATGAAATGTGCTATACAAATAAACTTGCCTTGCCTTGCCTAATGTGATGAAATAAGATTTAGTTTAGTTTAGCTTAGCTTAGTTTAGTTTAGTTTAGCTTAGTTTAGCTTAGTTTAGTTTAGTTTAGTTTAGTTTAGTTCATTTTATTTAAGGACAGTGCACATTAATAAACATTTCTGTAAATGTACCAGTATTAGCCAGCAGGCTAATTTTCAACTGTAGTCCATTTGGCAAGATGTTATATGCACATAGTAGCTAAAAACGAAATATTTTAAATCACAGAAAAATTAATATACATACTGCCATAATACTGGCTACATTAGACATAAAATCATAAAACCTAAAACATATTACCAGACAGCCATACAACTGTTGGGAAATTAATAAAATTACCATCTATCAGTCATACATAATATACCATAGTTTATATAAAGCTAAAATGTAAATACAAGCATATATAAATTATTATGAAAAATGCTCACATCTTTGTGTACACAGGAGCCAATCCTTAAGATAGTTTTTGAATGTATGGTATGAGGTGGAATTTCTAATGTCCTCTGGCAATTGGTTCCATAATGTAGATGCTCTCACAGAAAAACATAATTGACCAAAGGAACTAAACCTAAGAGGGACTACACAGTAGTTCTGCTGCCAATTAACTTTTGCTTTATAAAAGTACAAATTGGAAGTGGGACATTACCATTAATGATTTTAAAAATGAGGCATGCATCATTATATTTTAAAATATTTTCCCAACTAAGTAGACTCTATTTGTTAAGAATGTTACAGTGATGATAAAATTTGTTTTTTTTTAATCTAAGACTTTAAGAGCTTGTTTGTAAAGTGTTAAAATTGGCCTTAGTGTTGTGCTACATACCTGGGTCCAGCTAGTCATACAATATGTTAAGTGTGGAATTATCATAACATTCATGTATAGCTTAGCTACAGGTGTTGGCAAACAGTTCCTTATATACCTAAAATTTGCTAGGTTATATTTTGTTATTTTCACAACCTTTAAAGTTTAATTGTTGATTATTGTATTTCCTTTATAAATACTTTATTGCTTAAAAAAACATATTGTGAAAAATAAAGTTCACAACAAGCATCTGAATGTGTAAGAAGTTAATTTGATTGACTTTAAATGTGACATATTTGTTGGTGCCAGAAGAGTACTGATCTGAGTAGGCTATTTAAAACAACTGGTTATAATGTAAGGGGCCGATCGCACAGTCAAAAACGCGAGGTGGACCGCACTGCCTTTATTTATTTGACCTTAGAAAAGAGAAAAAAGTGTAAGGGAGGATTCACTACAGTGGGTCAGTTTGTAGGAACACCGAAATGACTGAGAAATGTTAACAGGATGATGGTGTAAAAGGTTAAATTTCTTGTCAAATACCACCCTTCTGCAACTTATACCAACGACAGAAATGAGCGCAGTTATGATTGCAAAAAAATGTGGGAAGCACAGGAATGCAGATGGTACAGGACCAAAGTGAGGGTTGTGACAGAGTAATGAATTCCTATATTTTCAATCTTACAATAGCTAGGCAACCACCAAGGCAGCTGTTCTGTCAATCAAATATTTGCATAACGCTCACTGCCCATAGAAAATAAATAGAAAAGGTGCCTCCAACTGCCACCATTATGGCCCTGTCCCAATATACGCACTTCTGCCCTTGTGCCCCTCGTATGCGCGCTCTCGCTAACGGGTGCAAGACCATAGGGTGTCCCGATTCTCTAATGGTGCTCTCCAGGGGTGATCATAAGTGCACTTAACCCTTGTGTGGTGTTCGGGTCTGTGGGACCCGTTTTTAATGTTTACCAAAAGAAAAATTATGCAATTAGTTTCAACCTCAAATTCATTGGCCTTGGCTCATTTTCTATAAAGAACATAAAAATAATCAACTTTGTAATGACTGTACACCGTACAACCCCCTACACATTTATATTACATATGTGGTGTTCGGGTCCACTGGACCCGGGGGTAATAAGAGAGTGAAAATTGAATGTGCTATGTAACTTTACTCTGTTTTTCTCCTATCTGGGACTCCTGTGAGTGCATGAGTGTGTTTGTATATATGTCTGTACATGTGGATGGATGCATGGCAGAGTTTTGTCCTTCTGCACTTGCTGTAACAGCGCAAGGATACAACATGTTATATATCATGCATAAACACTTGTCTGCCCCCACTGTCCCAAACACTTTACATTTTGTCTAAAAGGAACCATTCTACATTTTACCATTATATCACTTACAAAAAATAACCATGGTTGTATTATAGTAAAAGTGTAGTAATCATGATAAATTGGTGTATTGATTACCATTTGTAAAACCATGAGTTTACCACAAAACCTATGGTGTGTGTGTGTGTGTGTGTGTGTGTGTGTGTGTGTGTGTGTGTGTGTGTGTGTTTGTGTGTGTATGAGTGTGTGAGAGAGAGTGAGAAATAGAGAAAGTAAAATTTCATATCTAAGCATTTTCATCATTTTAGGTTGTAGCTAAAAGCAACACATTGTACTGCAGTGTGTGTGGACATAACATGGACAGGAAGACACAGTATACGTCAATAAAATGCAAGAAATGCATATGCAACACAGCTACACAGTAAAAATCTTTGTCTTATGTGTTGTGTAAGCTGGCATGAACAGATTATGTGTTCAGTGTGGATGATGTGTTATGATACCGCATCTTTTCAGATGGGGCTTGTGCTGTGCAGACGGACACAAATGTGTACAATTTCAAACTAAGTTCAAAGAATTAAACATAAAAGTGATGAAAAACTTATTTGAGATGAAAAAGTGACGAAAATACTTATTTTAGATTAACATCTGGAGGAAAATAGAATTTTCTTCTCTTATTTCATATTATCACAAAAACGAATAGCACTTTAATCTATAAATAGTCCTCTACCAGTGGTAAATGACAAACATTAACCAAAAATTCTGTCTATATTACTTGCAATAAGGCTAAAGTAATCATCTGTAAACAATATTACATACATTTGTATGACTGCATTGGTTTAAAGATACGAATAATACAGTGGGTCCACTAGACCCACAAACATTGTCTAAGTAACAGAAATATGAACACCACATGAGGGTTAATGCACCCTTTTCGCAAGTGCGCATCAGACCGCACTTTGCTATGGTCTATTACCTATGTGTGATCTGCCCATTACAGTAGTCATGATCCTGTGTGACGCGACTCTCGTTAAACTGAAAGTCCTTTACGTTTTGTAAGCCCACGGAGGCTTTTTGTAAGATCCGCTGTTTGTCAGAAACCTGTCTGAACACCTGTCCTCAGTAATGCCAATCTTCTATTCGGATTCATCCATACATTTTTTAAGGTTTCACATTTTGAAAAATGCTAACGGAAGCCGCCTAGCAATGAAATCAAGATCCCACCCTCAAGTCAAATCGCCAACCAAAGTCACGGCTCTTGAACACATGAACATGCACAGATCAGATGGTCACATCTCTCGTCTCATTCACCAATGAGAAAACTTTGCAGTACAAAATGAATAACACTTCCAAAATAACCAACATAACCAACTGGTTTACATCAGAATTAGTTTAAATGTAGACGTATATCTATATCGTTACACTAATCCGTAAACGAACACAAATGTCATAAGCAACACAATGTTTCACCAAAGTAGAATATCTGAATCCATCTCAATACAAACATATCGCGTACCTACCTTACCAAAATAAACAGTGTAACGACCCTTTCAGACCCTTTGCCTCCTGCAGCTGTTTGCATCTCGTGGTAAAGCAGTAAAGTTAGCGATGTTCATTTGGGTTTTTGCTCTTTGCTGATCCAGGCAGTTTTTGCTGTTGTTGTTATAAAAGATGCCTTTCGTGTTGTGCCTCCTGTACAGGTTGTCAGCAGAGAAGTTTGCCATTCTTGCTGTTTACAGACAGGAGGTGAGCACACGTGAACGCGCCGATGACGTCTGCGTGGACTTGCTGCGTGGTGGGCATTCAAATTACGCTTACGTATGAGGGACAAAAAAGGAAACGTTCGTTCGGACCGAAATCTATAATTGGTTGAACATTTTTTTGGTCCTACGCCTTTCACAGATGACATAAATTTCTACAAATACATTTTTAGCACAGTGATTGCTATCAGGATGTGAGGAGACTTTTAACCAGCATAACTAAAAATGTTTCAGGATCAAATCTGTTACCCCACCTTTAATAATTAATTTAGTTGCTTAATTAAAAGAGGTAATTATAAGTTTATAATGTTTTAAATATGAATATTTTCCTACAAAATCCATATCGATTACCCTCAGAAGGCCTTTATTAACCCTACACGGTAAAAAATTGCGGTAATTATGCATCTGGTTGCCAGTAACTTACTGTAGAAGATAAAGGGCTCTATCTTGCACCCAGCCACATGACTTTGTCAGTGACGCATGTATGATTCGTATTTTGCACCGGCGCACAGCGGGTTTTTCCCTCCACAGACGCATGTCGGCAAACTAGGGAATGAACTTGCCCTCGCTGGGCATTCAGCACAAAAAAGGAGGCGTGTTACGGCACAAACCATCCCTGATGCTATTTTGCAGTTTTAAAAAACAATTGCACCACTGACCAGAAAAAATTGTCTAAAGTCAGTGGTGCGTTGCGCGTGGTTCATTATGCTATTTTAAGGGCGCATGCTTGACCATAATGTATAGCGAACACAACGCGCACACACTTTGCTTATCTAATCTACACAGATGCAACAGTTATTTTTGCAAATCATAAATTGTTACAACAAAAAATATTAACACATGAGATAAGGGAAATAATAGTGGTGAGCATTGTGGTGATAGTTTTTATTTATTGTGTGGCTGCGTTAAAAAATTCTTATGCATATAACGATTAAAATATATTTTTTAAGTTTGTTGTGTGGCTGTATTACGTTTATTTTATGTAAATAATAATTAAAATGTTTTCATAAGAAACCTTAATGTATATGAACTTGATTTGTAAGTGTACTTTGGGGTTGGACCTTGCTTGCATTTCTTGGGTCCGATTTCAAAGCCCCCAAACCCTTTCAGCGGTGAGGGTGGACGCAGCGATGTCCTCTGCTGGCGTCAGGTCATGTGTAGAGGCAGATTCACCTCCCGTTACACGGCGTGCCCGATTTATGCTGGCAAGCTTGGGATTCCCTGTCTCCTGACATTATTGTAGCGCTTGGCGCAACGATGGGGATGCCAGCTGATGAGACAATTGTGGCCCCTCACGCTTGTTTAACCGACGCTGATTTGGGTGGGTTTCTCCCATCCCCATACAAAACAAATTCTCTGTCTTTGACTGCTCTTACAAGAACGTGGGTCTCCTCGGCTGTGAACCACTCCTGCCGTGCGCCTGGTAAATCCGTCATAATAATAGCAACCCGCCATGGAACTTGTGCCCTTGCGTTTAAAGGGAATGTTGGATAGCATTCTGATTGGTTTATTTGACGTTACGCCCAAACCACACCTATGAATAAGGAACCTACTTCAGACCAACCCCTTATAATTATTTCTCCTGCCAGGAAAATAGCAACATCGCCCAAGATCCGCCCACAAAGTCACTTGTGCTTTGCGCTTTGCACTTGCGTTTCAGATCGTTAAAATAGGGCCCAAAGACTGAAAATGTTTCATTTAACTTTGAACAAACTGTTGCCAGTAAATACATAAATGTAAAATATACAGTAAGTTACTGTCAGCTAGTTCCCAGTAATACTGTAATTTCTACAGAATCTTTTACAGTGTATGGAGCCGTATGGATTACAGTACAAATGCACAGGATAAATGCACTTTTGGGGGCTTGAAATTCGTTTACCCATTTTACTACCATAAAAAAGCTGAAAAGAGCCAGGACATTTACTAAAATAACTCAAATTGTGTTTGTCTGAAAGATGATTGACATGCGTATCTGGAGAGCAACAACTGAAAGTGGATTGTGGATTTGTAAGACGCTAGTAAAGAATTTATCATTATTAGAAAAACATCCAAATTCCAGAGATATGTGTTAATACATCCAGCTGTAATGCAGAATTTGGTCTGTGGCTCAATGATAGAAGATGGGGTGGTGATTTTAAGTCTGAACCCATCAGAGTAACCCTTAATGAACATATTTTTGGTCCTAAAAGTGTAGTTACCATGTTTTTTGTGTGTGTGGTTTGATTACAAATAGCAAACCCATGGTAATGTTGTGGTTACCATGGTTTTACTACAGTAACCATGTTTTTTTTAACTGTAGTAAAACCATGGCTAATCTCTGAGGCTATTTTGGGGATTTTCGCCTGGATTTGGCTTACTCAATTTCAAAAGCTTCCCATACCCACATGCAGAGGTGTACATACAAAAGTTCCATGGTAATGTTGTGGTTACCATGGTTTTACTACAGTAAACGTGTGTTTTTTAACTGTAGTAAAACCACGGCTAATCTCTGAGGCTATTTTGGGGATTTTCGCCTGGATTTGGCTTACCCAATTTTAAAAGCTTCCTGATAGGCTGGAGGAAAACAGGCAAATGGATCCCAGTGCGGATAACAGAAAAATCTTTATTTAAATAATGGGTGTAAACAGACAGTAGCACGTCTGGGCACTAAGGCCACTCCGAGGCAGACGGCTGAGGCGGGGAGCACACACAGTCACTGGGGAGAACAGCCACACACGTTCGGGCTCCGGCCAGACAAACGAACGGTGGGAGAGAGTATGTTACAACAAAGAATCCAAACACGACACAGAAAGGGGGTCCACAATCAGCCCTGCAACAAGCACCCGAAGTAGCTGCAGAGGGGAATCCTGCGGCGGGCAGAGAGAGTGAGAGAGTTAGTGGTGCTGACTGGAGGAACTGGACTGCTCCTGAGGTGAATGACCGCCCTGCTGGAAAACGGCAAAACTGCGATGAGCGTCCGCCGCTACAGCTGGAAAAGGCAGTCATAAAAGCAGGGTAATGGAGTTAGCAGTCCTTTATACAGACAGACGATAAACAGATCTTGAAGCCGCCAGCAATCTCAGAGTTTCAGAAGTCAATCCTGGGTGGCAGAGGACACAGATACAGGGTGGGAAACAGTCAATAAACTGACAGGAATTATCAAAGTACACAACAAGACAAAACTAGAAACTAGCTAGGCTAGTAACGGGCGAATACATAAACAGACAAACTTGCAACAAGTGTCATGATCGGGAAACAAAGAAGACAAGGAAAACCCAAACGCAGACTAAAATGAAGAATACTTTAATATGTATAAACACACAGAACCAAAACACCCACGAGGGGGTAAAACATTACAATAAACAGACACGAGAACTAAACTAACTACATAAACACTGAGAATACTAAACTACATAAACTCACACAGGATATCAGGAACAGGAATACACTCAGGGAAACTTGCAGGGAACACAGAAGAATACCAACGCACGGAGGACAGGACAGAAGGGTATTAAATAGGGAGTACTAACAACATACACCTGTAGCTTAATCAAACATAAGGGAGCGGGAAACAATTCACGAACCCTGAGAGAAACGTGGACCGCGGAAAGGCCTGTCACACAACTCTCTCAAGGCAGACATGTACTGTCACAACTAGTGATGGTCAAATGAAGCGTTTCAAAGCATTATTGCTTTCCGATACAATTGTGCCAAAAATGGTTCATTACTCGAAGCTTCAGTCAAACAGAAAATGCACACCACCATCTGCTGGTGAAGTAAATGTAATGCAACAAAACTGACAATGCAAGTAGGCTAATGTTACCGCCCCATTTGGGCTGTCTGAGCTGACACTGTGTTCATGTTTCAAACCCTCAATAAAACATTGAACCTGACATGTGTTTGTCTGTGTGAATATTTAGCTGTAGGATATAGCACTCTACAACTTACTAACTGGACATTTATTTATTTAAAAATGTATTTATAATGTGGCAAAGGGCAACTGGACAGGGCTTGGACAATGTGGAGGAGGGTATTCATTAAATGTTGTGGATTTTATTCAGAAATATAATTTTATATTAATTATAATATATTTTTAAATAATTTTATAATATAGCCTAATAGGTAGGGATGGGCGATATGGCCTAAAATTCATATTGCGTTATACATTGCAGCTTCTTGCGATAGCGATATGTATTGCGATATAATAGTTTTAATAGACTCATTTCAGAACAGGGTATATAGACCCTTAGAAAAGCCAAACTGCTAAAAAGTAAGTAAAAGTAAACCGTTATGGCCAGATTAGTCTTGTTACCACTCTTAGCTGGAACTTTTGCCTGACACACTCTACAGCAGGGGTGTCCAGACTTTTTTGTGTGGTGATCTACTTTTAAAATGATAAAGCCGACAAGATCTATCTGCTAAAAAACACAGTTAATTATTTTTATAACACACATCTAAATGCTTGTGAGGACTATACTGCATATATATACTGCATGTTTCACAATTACTAGACCATAATGCTAATTTTGCACGTGGAGCAGCAGTTAACTTATGTGCGATCTACCAGCATTGCCGTATTGGACACCCCTTGCTCTACAGAGTATATTTTCCTGCTGCTTGTTGGACGGCTTAAATCCAAATAATAGATGTTGCATCCGTCTTTTTCACGAGCTCCTTTGTTTCGCTGACGCTTTCATCCATGTTTATTCGGCTGCAGCTAGTGGCTCTAAAGTTCGCGGGTAGATTGCGCCATCAACACGCAATTATCGTGCAATAGATTTAAAATCTCTATCGTATGCCAATTTTGTATCGTTTATATTGCATATCGTTTATATTGCCCATCCCTACTAATAGGCTATACATTTGGTGATGTGGGCGATTTCTTTTTTTGTTTTTTACAAATTCACCAGCTTTGGAGAATATTCTCTCGCACGAAACAGATGATGCTGGAGTACAAAAAAAATGTTTAGAAAGCTTTTCTATGGTTTGGCTTCAGTTGCGTGAAAAATAAAGCCGCCAAGTTTCAAACCTGTCAACGCCGGACTGGGCTATCAAAGCAGTCGTGTGGTTCACTACAGAAATGAACCAGTGTGTTTGCTTCAGACGTCGTATTTCACGTGACTAGTGACGTAACGATACAAGCTCCGAAACAGTGGTTCATTGCAAGGACTTTTCGAGTCTGAAGCAAGCATCGAAGCTTCGGTGTCAGACGTAACATCACTAGTCACAACCTAATCTCTCTCAAACTCGGATAAGACAAGAAATAGAGAGATTCAATTCAATTCAATTTTAATTCAATTCAATTTTATTTATATAGCGCTTTTCACAATACTCAATTGTTTCAAAGCAGCTTTACATTAATAGAAGCAGTAAAAGCACAGAAAAATGACAGATAGCACAACATAATACACAATAGCATAAGCTGTCAAATTTGCTGAGGCTATGACTCGACATTATGAACGAGCGTATTACTAATGTAACGTCTAGGAGAAGATGCTAAATTAAGCCCAAGCAGGCTACCTCCCCGGGGAAAAAAACCCCCTAGGAGAAAAAAACAAAAACCCCGGGTTGTTGAGCCGAGGAAAAAAAAAAATAAAAAGTCCTAGGAGGGAAAAACCCTTGGGAGATATATATGTATATAAACACATATAAACGGATAGGGAGATTAAGCGGGGATTAAGCGGGGTTTAAGCGGGTTCTGCCGGTGGTCGTTGGTCAGGCATCAGCTGGGCATCACAGTGATGGACGACCAGTAGATCAGAGGTGAGTCGACTTTCACATCTACCGGAACTGGGTCTGTTTGTCCCATTGTCCTCAGGGTCGAGGACAGGACAGGGAGAGAAAAACAAAATCATATTAGCGTAGGGGCCGTTCACATGTAATGCAAGTGTCACACAGTGATGTGGTTTAATCAGCTTAGTTTCAGACAGACTAACTATTGCGGCATAATTATATTATGCACAGTTGAGGATTTTGCAAATTGGGGGCCCACTGCGACGGTATATATGGTAACTAAGGGTCCCCTTCTGATTTTTAAGAGAAAGAGAAAATGAAACCTGTCGACCCGTTTGACTAAGGCCTGTAACCCCACTGTCGTCGTTAATGCAGGTTCAGTGGCAAACGGGTCTATATTGCATGCTATTTACAAGATCATGAGAAAACGCCAACATCGCAACCTGACCATACGTGCCAACCCGTTTGACTAAGGCTGGAGGCCCCACTGTCGTCGTTAATGCAGGTTCAGTGGCAAACGGGTCTGTATGGCATACTATTCACAAGACACAAAAAAGCGCCAAAATCGCAACCCGACCATACGTGCCAACCCGTTTGACTAAGGCTGGAAGCCCCACTGTCGTCGTTAATGCAGGTTCAGTGGCAAACGGGTCTGTATGGCATAGTATTCGCAATATAAAGAAAGCGCCAAAAGCCCAACCCAACCATACGTGCCAACCCGTTTGACTAAGGCTGGATGCCCCACTGACGCCGTTAATGCACGATCAGTGGCAAACGGGTTTGTATGGCATACTATTCACAAGAACACGAAAGTTCCAAAATCGCAATCCGACTATACGTTAAGATAAGGTTTTTATTTATTTATTTGGTTGGTCTGTTTTATGACCGCGAGTGCTTTGTTCGGTACAAATAACTATTTCGAGTTAAGTACTTTTACTAGACAAATTATGCGAATGCTTTGTTGAAGAGAAAAGTTTTAAGTCTAGATTTAAAATTATCGACTGTGTCTGATTCTCGGACATTGGTTGGTAAATCATTCCAGAGCTTAGGGGCTAAGTAGGAAAATGACCTTCCACTTTTAGACACTTTTGATAGTCTAGGGATAATCAAGAGACCAGAATTTTGCGACCGTAGTGTGCGTGATGGATTGTATTCTGATAGTAATTCTCTAAGGTATGAGGGTGCTAGGCCATTTAAAGCTTTGTAGGTGAGTAGTGATATTTTAAATTGTATGCGATATTTAACTGGTAGCCAGTGTAAAGATGCCAGAATTGGGCTTATGTGGTCGTACTTTTTAGATCGAGTAAGTACCCTTGCGGAAGCGTTTTGAACTAGCTGAAGCTTGTTTACTTGATTTGCATGGCATCCCCCGAGTAGCGAGTTACAATAGTCTATTCTAGAGGTCATAAAAGCATGGATAAGCTTCTCTGCGTCAGATGTAGACAGTATATGGCGTATTTTCGAGATATTTCTAAGGTGGAAGAAAGCTGTACGGCAGACGTTGGCGATATGACTATCGAAGGATAAGTTGCTGTCGAACATCACACCTAAGTTCCTTACCGTGGAAGATGGCACCACAGTGCAGCCATCTATGTGCAACGTGTAATCTGACATATTATGTTTGTAGCGATTCGGTTCAATAATAAGTATCTCTGTCTTATTGGAGTTCAGCTTAAGAAAGTTATGTGCCATCCAGTCACTAACATCGCTAAGGCAGTCTGTTAGCTTAGAAAACGTGTGTGTTTCGCTGGGATGTGAGGAGATGTAAAGCTGGGTATCATCCGCATAGCAGTGAAAACTTATGTTATGTTTCCTGATAATGTCTCCTAGAGGTAACATGTATAACGAGAACAGGATAGGACCTAAAACCGATCCCTGCGGTACACCGTATTTAACCAGGGAGTGATATGACTCTTCCTCGTTTACATAAACAAAGTGATAGCGATTGGTTAGATACGACCTAAACCATGCTAGCGCCTGACCACTGATACCAACATAGTTTTCTAGTCTATTGAGTAAGATTGTATGATCTATTGTGTCAAAGGCTGCACTAAGGTCTAATAATATAAGAATTGAGATTTCACCACGATCGGATGTTAATAGGAGGTCATTTGTAACTCTAAGCAACGCTGTCTCTGTGCTATGGTGGGGCCTGAATCCTGATTGGAACTTTTCATATGTACTATTATTTGTCAAAAATGTGCGTAACTGGCTTGCCACTACCTTTTCTAATATTTTCGAAAGAAAAGGGAGATTTGAGATTGGTCTAAAGTTATTAAGCTCTCCCTGATCAAGCTGCGGTTTTTTAATCAGCGGTTTAATAACTGCTAGTTTGAAAGATGTTGGAACGTATCCTATTTCTAGCGATGAGTTAAAGATATTTAGAACCTGGGTTGACACTACAGGAAATACCTCTTTAAGTAGTTTTGTGGGAACGGGGTCTAATATACAGGACGATGATTTGGATGACGTTACTAGTTTAGAGAGCTCTTCTATTGTAGTAGGTTTAAATGAATCAAGATGTTCGTGTGGTAGTCTAGTGTTAAGTGAACTAACGGGTAGAGTGGTGGCTGCCTGTGTAGCTACGATGTTTTCCCTTATAGCCGTAATTTTGTTAGAAAAGAAGTTCATGAAGTCGTTACTATTGTGTTGGAGTTTACTATTGGTTTCTGTTTGTTCTTTGTTTCTAGTCAGTTTTGCAACGGTGCCAAAGAGGAAACGAGGGTTATTATGATTCTCATTTATAAGCTTGCTAAGATAGGTAGATCTGGCGGTTTTAATAGCCTGTCTGTAGTGTTTAACACTATCTTTCCATGCTGCACGCCATACTTCTAATTTTGTGCTTCTATAATTTCTTTCCATTTTCCTAGTTGCCTTTTTAAGAGCTGCGGTGTGATGATCATACCATGGAGCTGGCGGCTTTTCTTTGATTCTCTTTTTTCGAATGGGAGCAACGGCATCCAATGTGTTAGAACAGACATTGTTAAGGTTTTCTATTACAATATCTAGATCATCACAGTTATCTGCATGTTTAATTTGGGACAGGTCTGGAAGAGTGCTAATAAAGCTATCTTTAGTGGTGGAAATTATTGTTCTGGCTAATCTGTAGCATGTTGTGGATTGAGTGATCCTATCTAGAAGTACAGTGTATGACACAAGGTAATGGTCAGAGACTGCATCACTCTGAGGTGATATTTTGATGTCATTAATATTAAGCCCGAGTGACAGAGTGGGCAGCGGCTCCTCCACAGCTTCCCGATCGCTTTCATGTTGGGCAATGGCGTCTCCGTTCACTCGCTTACGGTCCGTAAAGCTGCATCGCGTGGAGTACTCGTTTGTCGCATTCCTCGGTCGCTTGTGGACGTCCGGAGACATGGTGAAGTGGGCGCTGTAGCTCGCGTTGGATCTGCTCAAACCGATCAACTCCTTCGTAGCTTCCCGCTCAGGCGAGGACAGGTCAGAAAAGCATATATCAGATGAATCCGCCATTAGATCGGAAAATGCTAGCTTCAGTCGGCAGCGTTTGTTGAAGATAGCGGGCTATATGCTAACACTGTGGGTGTTTATTAGTGATAAATAGTTTCACGTGGTAGTACTGCTCAATAATCCTCACGGTAAAGTATTCCTAGGTAAAACTTAATATATAAATAGGAATAAGATAGTAAAAAAAAAAGGCTTTTAGATGAAGAACTCGACGGAGCTCCGATGCACCTCATGACAACAAGACACTGAAAACACAGGGAATATATACTGAACAGATGAGGGGAAAACAAGCTACAGGTGAGGATGACACAATGAGGAAATCACACAGAGCAGGAACACCTGTGAGGGAAGCACATGTGAACCTGTGAAACAAACACAGAACAACACAGGACAACCAAGGCACTAACAAGACAAAACAATAAATATATTTATATATAAAAGCATATATATATATATATATATATATATATATATATATATATATATATATATATATATATATATATATATATATATATATATATATGCCCAGGCTGCATTAATGACACCCAGTACTTCCTGGTTTCCAGGGCAACATAATCGGGGCTTTACGAGCCACAGGTGTGAAGAATTGAGCAAGCGAAGTGTGATTGGAGGCTGTGTGAGAGGGAGACAAATAAATAGCTCTGCAGGAACACAAAGGAGGAGCGCTAGACACAAGAAGGATTGACACGGGGAAAGCTCCTTTGCCAAAGGCAGAACAAAGACATGCACCTTTTGAAGAGCCCGAAGGCTCTGTTGATCCGGGCTGCGCTAGGAAAGCAGGCGGAAAGAGGACAGAGCCACAGGAGGCGAAAGGAAGGCAAGCTGTGGATCTTTTAAAGGAATCGCCCCCAAGGAGTTGGTGCTTAGCGTTTTGAAGCGCTGAGTTTGTGCTCGTCCGGTACACCGTTGGTGGCTGTTTATGCTCTCTCTCTCTCATAGACTGAAGTGGATTGCAATGAAGATCTAGTGAACCTTATTGGTTGAAAGACGATCAGAGTACGACATTTATGGAGAAGAATATCGGAGAAGGAAACGTACTATTTATCTGCAGCGTGCACTAAAGTGGAAACCTGTGGGACGAAGAAAACGGTGACAGTTGTGAGTACCAAATCCCTTTATTGAACGAATCTAATATTGACTTGTGCTTTTACCGAATACCTACAGGAGAGGGAGGGCGGCCCTTAGTGATGGCGAAGTGAAGCTTTCTTGAAGCAGTGAAGCTTTCAACCCAATTGTATCGGAAAAAGGTTCATTACTCGAAGCTTTTCAAATCAGAGCTCAATAAGGACCTCTGCTGGTGAAAATGCTGTTTCACAACATGTTCCACAACCAAACAACGTATTAATTTAATTATGAAAGCAAAACTTAATGGATTGACAAATTAAGGATAGATTCATAAATAAATGTAACACTATATTAAATACATGACCAAAGCATGTTCCATTTCATGCGAATGGTACTTCAAACAAAAATAACAAATTAAGGATAGACCTTGTCTCAAAAGTATAACGTGTGAACCAATTAAAAAATATATCATGGTATTAAGTGGTGCAGAAAAGGCTTTTTACCACTAATATATTCTATATATATCATAAACTCACTATACAGTAATCGATTCCGTGTAATGCAATACTCCAATACAACCCATGAGGGCGCGCCGCGCATCGCACAATTCTAAACCTTTGAATCAGATAACGAAGCAGTCACGTGGGTGTGTGTGAAACGAAGCTTCGGACGTCATTGGTCACGTGATTTTGCCAGAACTAATCAAGCTTCGATACAAAGCTTCAATGAAAATCGGTTCGTTTTTTTGACACACGCTTCGGAGCTTCGGTGTCACTGGTAACATCACTAGCGGCCCTACCCCTGAAATAGCGTGGTGGGTGAGCCGAAGGAACCGTCATCGAAGCAACCACAGCAGCGAAACGGACGAACGGGCCGTATTATCCACCGCCGATTTCGACCGAAGTGGAGGAAGACGGGCGTCTTTTGTGTACACCTGAGTGTGGTGGGTGAGTCTTTGTGCTTAGAAACTTTTCACGTTGAAGTGGTGCTGTATATTGCTGTGGATTGCTGTGTGTCTTGTCAGACGCCCCCCGCCTTCACCCAGTTCGTCAAGGGAAGACGAAGAGGCTAACGGTCCTAGAGAGACCTATTTATTATACGCTGTGAGTATGCTTCAGTTGTAAAGCGACGGTGTGGTGCCCTGGAACGATTTCCTGTCTGAACATTGGGCGGAGTTCAGAGAGTGGCGGTGAAGGATTGACAGTGTGTGAATACAACCACGGGACACGAGTGTCAATATCTTACTTGTGTGATTTTCTATTGTTGCAGAGTTCGAGGCGAAGGAGTTCCGCCGCCCCGTGGCCCCTGTCCAGTGTTCGATTCACCCAACGGGCAGCGAGGAGAGGGCAGCGCTCGACCCGGTGAGGCGGTGTGACGTTCGCCCCTCTGCTGGACCATTGAGCTTGCTGAGAGGGTTCGTCCCCGGCGCCATATCGGAACTGTCGCCCACCGGATACCGCGTGGTCGTCAACTTTCGTAAGTCCGCCACCCCACAAAATTATAGACTAACCTTTATGAGCCATTGTTTGACAGAAAAAGAGAACGAGAGTGAGCACCAAGAGAACGAACGGTGGGAGACCTATACTTACCACGAGCTGTAAACAGCGTAGAGGTGAGAGCCATCCAAGTCAGAGTAACTGTGCTTTGTGTCCCAGCTGCCGCCTGTGGAGTAGGAGAATGAGAGTGAGAATGACATGAAAAGGAACTGTGAAAACCCAGCCTGTGAAGAAAAACGAGAGCCTGAAGAGGCCGTTATTTTAAGCTCCCCCCTTCTCCCTTCCCTATTTATTATTTTAAGTAAATTAAATAAAGTGCATTTTAATATTATGCTTACCGTGTGTGTCTGGTCATTGGGGTGGCTTTGGGAACCTCCCTGAGGTGGAAAAAGGGGCGTGACCTTATTAACATCTGGGTCCACCCCTACCTGTGACATATAAATATATACACACATGAAAACAGTACACTAGACTAAACAATACATAAAAAACAAAGACTAGAGGGAGCAGGGAAAAATGACAACACACAATGACAAGAGAATACAAGGGAGCAAGGAAAGTCACAAGACACAGGAAAAACGTGGTCTAATATGACAACACTAAAACCACGTTCTCCCACACAAAACATTGTACTGTCAGGACCCTGCCACACAAAACTAGATATAATAACCAAACAAGATTATGGCAGAGTCCTAACACTTCCCATACCCACATGCAGAGGTGTACATACAAAAGTTTTATGGTAATATTGTGGTTATCATGGTTTTACTTCAGTAACCATGTTTTTTTAACTGTAGTAAAACCATGGCTAATTTCTGAGGCTATTTTGGGGATTTTCGCCTGGATTTGGCCTACCCAATTTCAAAAGCTTCCCATACCCACATGCAGAGGTGTACATACAAAAGTTCCATGGTAATGTTGTGGTTACCATGGTTTTACTACAGTAACCGTGTGTTTTTTAACTGTAGTAAAACCATGGCTAATTTCTGAGGCTATTTTGGGGATTTTTGCCTGGATTTGGCCTACCCAATTTCAAAAGCTTCCCATACCCACATGCAGAGGTGTAAATACAAAAAGTCCATGGTAATGTTGTGGTTACCATGGTTTTACTACAGTAACCATGTGTTTTTTAACTGTAGTAAAACCATGGCTAATTTCTGAGGCTATTTTGGGGATTTTTGCCTGGATCTGGCCTACCCAATTTCAAAAGCTTCCCATACCCACATGCAGAGGTGTACATACAAAAGTTCTATGGTAATGTTGTGGTTACCATGGTTTTACTACAGTAACCATGTTTTTTTAACTGTAGTAAAACCATGGCTAATCTCTGAGGCTATTTTGGGGATTGTCGCCTGGATTTGGCCTATGCAATTTCAAAAGCTTCCCATACCCACATGCAGAGGTGTAAATACAAAAGTTCCATGGTAATGTTGTGGTTATCATGGTTTTACTACAGTACACGTGTGTTTTTTAACTGTAGTAAAACCATGGCTAATCTCTGAGGCTATTTTGGGGATTTTCGCCTGGATTTGGCCAACCCAATTTCAAAAGCTTCCCATACCCACATGCAGAGGTGTACATACAAAACTTTGGTATTATTTTACAGGAAACCCTTTGAAATGACATAAAACACAGTTGAAAGCGCTAAACATGGTTGCATGTGTTGTCAGTCCTCTAATAAACACAAAAATAAATAGGCGCTTTTTGATGTTTTTTTCTATACTCTGTATTTAAAAGTGCTCTAAGCGAATTCACGCATTTTAGACCATAAATTTTTTTTTTATTACATACAGCAAACATCTCCTTACTATTTGCTTGCTACTTGACTGCTGATCAAACTGTAAAAAATGTGATCTCTGTAGACAGTCCAGGCTTCACAAACTGCAATAACAACACAGTGGCCAAACCTAGCACCACGAAACATAACAAAGTGTTCCAGCCAATAAACGACAAGAAGGATTTGGGGATGGGGGTTGGGGCGTGTTCAAGAAAGCATGGAAGGGACAGGTAGGAAGAGAAGTTAGCTATGCTCCGTTTCTTCTAAAACAGTTCAAATATCAACAACAGGTGACGTCGCACAGATTCGCTTAGAGCGCCTATAAAAGTGTAAAACTCTGGCCCTGAGTGGTAATGAAACCTGCAGACAGTTTTGTTTCATTCCAGCAATTGTCAGCTTTTCTCTATCATAATCTATGCAAAAGTTATTTTACTCCAACTGAAGGGAGGAATAATTCCCTTTTTGTATTTAATTTCCGCCTAAAATTTTTTGAAGTGTCCGCATAACCACATATATTGGAATAAATGCTATTTATTTATATAATTTTACAGAGAACCCTTTAAAGTTACATACAAAGCTGCTGTTTTTGACAAATATTGTTATTTATGTTGTTTTTCATATGATGAACCACCAAATTAGTTTTTTCTATGTTGTAAACACTGTCTTTGATAGTGTATAACTCTGGTTCTGGGTGCTCTAGCAGACTGCAGACAGTTCTGGTTGTTACCAGCAGCAGACAGTAAACACCCAAAAAAAGGAATGATCTCTTTAGTGTGTCGAATTCAAAATTTATTCTTTTTTAACTGAAGGGAGTGAAAATACATTTTTCATATAAAAATACTTTATTGTTTTGCACAATAGCAAGGGATTATTCATGCACACAACCAAAGAAAATTCTGTGAATGGACTCATTTTTAGAGTAGGACCTAAGATAAAAGATGGTGTAGCATTTGTGGCTAGCTGTGCTATCTGAGGCACTTCACCTTAAGTTTCACATACATAATTATTAATTCGACGATTTTTGGATATGTGATGATAATAGAACAAAAATGATGTAGCCTTATTCCTGAGAGTGAGAGCTTTCATTTGATATAAGACTTGCCCATGTTTGTCATATATGATATTAATTTCTTTTTTTGGGGGGGGGTCATAGTGTAAATTAAGTGTAAATAACTGTATTACAGGAAAAGATATGTTAAAGTTATGCATATCTGCAGGAAGTAGAGATTATAAGCTTTCAAACAGTATCTCATATGTGGTACTGGATCCATGACAGACCATTATAAACAACATGATCTTGTTATAAATTAAAGGAATATTTTATATTAAGAAATAATAAATAATTCTGGACCCGGTACAGGGTCCCAGAGTTAAAGAAGCTAATTGTGCTTTTTTGTGTTGTAGATTCACAAAGCAAGCATCACATCTCCAGGTAAGACTGCCTATTTTATTTATTTGTTTGTTCTGTTTAATTATTATTCTTGTGTTCATCTTTAGTGTCATGGTCAGTTCTTGTTTTGTGTCTATGTTTAGCAAGTCAGTATAACTTAGTAGTGAAGTCTGTTTAAATCAAAGTCCCGTGCCATTTGACGGTCTTGTTTGCAATGCCTCCAGGCAGTTATTTCAGTGATGCAAGACTAAAGTTCTATCTACTGGAATGAGGAAGGACACGTATCTCTAAAATCATGTGCTAAAATCACAATGAATCAACTGTACCATGACTTTTGTTTAAAAAAAACACACCCAAAACTGGACTCCCTAAGCATTAGGTCAAGACTGCCATGTGTATGCCAACTAAACTGTCAGGGAGTTTTCTCAACTTTCTTCAGTAATTTCTTCAAAAGTGGGCAGCATTTTACATGCAAATACAAATGTGACACTGATCAAAGCTTTCTAAAGGTTTCTTAATTTTGTAACACGATTTCCATATAATCAATAATAATAATGACATGTATGTAAAATAAGATTAATAACAAAAAGAAGAACATTAATAATATTGATCATAGTGTAGTCATTATTACTTCTGTACAATCTGTGGTTTTGTTATTTTCCATGGTGATGATACTGACAATCATTTGTATAAGATAAATCTCCTTTTACTTTCATTTTTAAAGAATGTTGTTCAACTGGTTAAAATACTTTATTCTTATCTGTAAATGGTCAAATAAATCTTGTTTTGTTATAGCACTCGGTCTGTTGAAGGGAAACTACAGTATCATTCAGTTTCAGATAAACCAAACATTCTCAAACATTTATCAGTTTACATTATTGTTGTACTCCTCATAGTGTCAATACACTGTAAAATAATCTTTGCTGCCTTAAATTTGTTTAATTAACTCAGATTTACAAGTAATTTCAACTCACTAATATTTATCTTGACAAGAGATGAGTTGCTACTCTGTAAAACATTTGCTGTAATTATGCAGTTGGTTGCCAGTAACTTACTGTAGAAGATAAAGGCTGTTTCATGTTCATTTAACTTTGAACAAACTGTTGCCAGTAAATAACATAAATGTAAAATCTACAGTAAGTTACTGGCAGCTAGTTGCCAGTAATACCCAGTAATACTGTGATTTCTACAGACTTTTTTTTACAGTGTACAGCTTAAGAAATGAAGCTGACATATTTCAAATATATATTTTTTAAGTTAAAATAACTAATCTCTAGTCAAGATAGATAATAGTAAGTTGAAATTACTTGTAAATCTGAGTTGATTAAACAAAAAATTACGACAACACGAAAGTCACTGGATTTAAATGTTGTGTTGTTTATGAATATTTAGTTTTTAGGATATCAGTTGGGACTCTAATGCTACATTTACACCAGCCGCGGGAGAGGCATCAAGCACAAGTGATTTCAATGTTAAGTCAATGTGAAGACGCATTGATGCGCGTCTGGAGGTCTCGCGGCGCGGATGAGACGTTTGGCGGGGCAGATGCAATTCTGCCTCATTTGCGTGAATGGCGCGAATTGAGCGTATGGCGCGGTACGCGTGAATGGTACTTTTTGTGCATTTTGCTTTTTATGCGAATTTGCCGCTGATGCCCAAGTTTGAACTTTGGCGGATTTTCGTGCCGCGTTAACCAAACAGGAGTCTGGTTGCTGCTGTGGCGGCAGCCCTGCCCGGAGTCACTCATTCAGCATGAAGGAACACTTGATATTGTCCATAAGCAGTCACCCGGAGCTATACGACACAGGTTCTTAATTTTTATAGAATATTGAGTAAAAAGGACCTCGCTTGGAAGAGTGTCGGTGAGGACATTGGGCAACCTGGTAAGTTGTAAATACACATTTCACTTTTGAGTCACGTGATGTTTATCGGCCCGCACCTTTATTTTCCCCCTATAGTAAGGTGACTAAATACAAACCGGTAACTCTCTCGGTAAATGCACAATCAATATCAGCCATCCTGCAATCAGACAACCACATAGCACTTGCCCCTCCCACAAGAAGCTGATTTTGCCACTGATCCGTGTCAAATGCTTCCTTTTCCGCGCGTCTACTTCGCTCTAGATGTGCAAATGCATTCAAACTGTTCAAGCGACAGACTAGGCGCGGTAGACGCGATTTTGACGCCTGAAACGCGGTTGGTGTAAACGTAGTGTCATGTTAAGAGGCAATACACGAGAAGTAATCCTCATTAAAGATTGTTTATTTAACTACAGCACAGAGTAACGTAAGCCATGCGCTTATACTCTCACAATAATAACCAAGCCCCTCCCTCTAGTTGTTCACATACTCACAACTATGGTAGCTTAGTAGGCACAAAAGGCAATCTCACAACATCTCCCCCTTTTGGAAGTTAGCAACAACGAGAACCCCAAACATCTACATTTTGCTATATTAATTAAATCTTACGTTTCTCTAAACCATAAAACTAAAGAAATGCAACAACTGTGTTATCAAATAACATTCTTATGTTTTTTTTGTTTTTTTTTACAACAAATAATTTTAGAACGGTGCAGGACGTCACAGGGGTAGACTACCCTTAGTCCTGAAAGGGATTATTCTGCCCTTTTGAACATTATTAGTCTTAAAACTGAAGTGGCACCTTTATCTTACGACCCCTGAAAGTTCTTTTCACAGGAGTAGATGGTGGAAGGGGAGACCCTGAGGAAGGGCCTGCTGGTAGCTGGCTCGCTGGAGATTCCAGTGGAGCAGTCACGTCTGTTGATTGGGGAACCGCTGTCCTGCTGAGACGCTATAGGCTGGGCACATTGCTGTTCCGCAGGAGGTTCGGTCTCAGGAACAGTCTGGAGGTGACACCTGTTCTGACAGGCCACGTTCCCATTGTCCATCTCCACGAGGTAAGATCTCGGCTCCTTGGACTTACTGATGACCTTAGCAGGTGTTGTCCATCCCTTCTCTCCATCGAGCTTCACTCAAACAGGTTGAACATGGTGAAGTTCAGGGAGCGTGTGTGCCGAACAGTGTTGGGGGTAACGCATTACAAGTAACTTGAGTTACGTAATAATATTACTTTTCTGAAGTAACGAGTAAAGTAACGCATTACTTTTTAAATGTACACCTTAATATTTGAGTTACTTTTTCAAAAAAAGTAACTCAAGTTACTTTTTTAGTTTAATTAATTTGATTAAAAAATATGTACTGAATTAAACTAAACGTATGCACTCTCTGTTCCTGTGTGGAAACATTTTGAGTCAGAAACTGAGATGGCAGGCCAGAGCTAAACATTTTTGTGATGAAATATGCAATTTCTGAATGCAGAACTTTTCAGTCATAAAAACACCTGCAAGGCCTGAAAGTGATCAAGCTTTAGCCAAGAAAAAGTAACTCAAAAGTAACTAAAAGTAACGTAAGCATTACTTTCCATGAAAAGTAACTAAGTAATGCAATTAGTTACTTTTTTTGGGAGTAACTTAATATTGTAATGCATTACTTTTAAAAGTAACTTTCCCCAACACTGGTGCCGAATGCCTGCGGTTGTAATAGAATCTGTATGAACCTTTTGCTGTTGCGTCTTTCCTGTAGACTTGATCCAGGCTGAACAGATGTGGCAGCAAGGACTTTTCCAGGACCGGAACAGTAGTGCGGATTTGTCTACCAGTCATGAGCCGTGCTGGACTTTCTCCTGTCGCTGCAATTGGTGTTGCACAATAACCCATAAGGGCTAAGCAAGGGTCCGGCTGTTTGAGGATGTACTTAGCAGTCTGAACAGCCCTTTCTGCAGCTCCGTTCGACTGTGGATAATGTGGGCTGGAGGTAATGTGAGCGAAACCATACCTCTGTTTAAAATCCCTAAACTCTGCTGATGTGAACTGTGTCCCGTTGTCACTGACAGAGGTGGGTAGAGTATCCAAAATCTGTACTCAAGTAAAAGTACAAGTACTTATACAAAAATGTACTCCAGTAAAAGTAAAAGTATCAAATCTAATTAATTACTTGAGTAAGAGTAAAAAAGTATTAGATGAAAAAACTACTCAAGTAGTTAGTTACTCGTTACTTTCGTTTTGATAAAGAAGCAGCGCAAAAACACTGAATTTCAGACTTGTGATTTAAAGTGAACAGTTTAAGAAATGTTGAAGATAAGAAGGCATCAAGACAATTTCCTTCTCTTTTAAAACACTTCAGTAAAATTGCATTGATAGTCACATCTTACCATAACAATTTTATTTCCAAAACATATATACTTACATTTATATTTATATCATTTATATTTAGTAGGTGGTAACAGTTAGTGCTGACATTAGCTTAGATACATTTTCTGTTTAAGTTATATTTATAGTACATTTATATTGACATTTATGCAGCCAGTTTAAGAAATATATTTAAGTATGGCTGAGTCTAGTGAGTCTACAACTCAGGTAAGGGACAGTGTTAGGGATGATACAGGTCAAGACCCTTCAGAATCTCAAGTGGGTAATGCTGAAGTCCAGCAAGAGGATGTAGAGCTGCCAAGACGTGGTGAACGAACACGTGCTCTAACAGAGAAGGGTAAAGAATTGCAAGACAACAAAATCAAAGCACTTCAACGAAAGTTCAATTATATTTACAGCAAATGGAAAACACAAGTTAAATGCTCTAAACAGCCATTATCACAATCATCAGAGCCTTTATCTGATACTCTCCTTAATGATGTTATTCGTGATGTCAGACGCCTCTTTGCAGATATCCAGCGAGTGTATGGAGAACTGCGTCGTGTCTCAACTCCAGATCAAGACACACGCCGGAGAATGGACCGGTGTGCAGAGATTTCAAACTTCATTGTTTCCAGAGCCTCAAGTTGTCTGAGTGGAAATGTTCCAGAAGAAGAACAGCATGATTGGCCAGAAGCAGGTTCTCTTTGGAGCTCAACAGAAAGTGAGGTTAGTTCTGTCTCCTCAATCTTGAAAACTGCATCAGAGCAATCAAGCAAATCCTCTGTGAAACACCAAGATGCTGCTGCTGATGCTGCCGCAAGCCAAGCTGTTCTGAAAGTGTTGCAAGAACAAGAAAGAGAGCAATTGGAAATGCAGTGCCTAGAGGCAGAAGCTAAAAGGAAGATAGCGGCCCAAGAGGCAGCAGTTGTAAAGCGCCGTCTAGAGTTAGAAGCAGAAGAGGTGAAGAGAAGAATAAAGAAAGAGGAAGAGGAAGCTGAAATGAGAGCTCAACTAGAGGAAGAACATGCAGCTCTTCAAAGGGCTCTGGAGGAAAAACGGAGAAAGATAAAGCATTTGGAGGCGATGAAAGAGCTCAGTGCAGCTCAGGCAAGAATGCAGGTGTATGATCAGGGGTTGGCCATAAAGGAAGAGCCGAAAGACGTACTAAGCCATCAGACGGTTGCAGTTCCCACAAGCCGTCTGCCCCCGTGTGTATCTCCTGTCTCACAAGCTGTGACAATCTCCTCAAATGAAAGTACAGCTGAGCTTGTTAAGCTGCTGGCAGATGCTTTAAATGCCAACAGAATTCCAGTTCCTGAACCTTCAATATTCAGTGGGGATCCATTGAAGTACAGTGACTGGAAACTCACATTTGAAACGCTCATTGACCAGAAGAATATTCCAGACAAGGACAAGATATACTATCTTCGTAGATATGTAAGTGGACAAGCTAAGACTGCACTTGATGGTTATTTCCTACTTGGAACCGAATCTGCCTATGTTGCTGCATGGAAGATTTTGGAAGAAAGATACGGTAACCCATTTACAATAGCAAAGGCATACAGAGACAAACTCCAAGCTTGGCCCAAGATGGGATCTAAAGACAGCTTTGAGCTGAGAGATTTTGTGGATTTTCTCCGTAGTTGTGAGGCTGCCATGGTCCACATCCAGGCATTGCAGATCTTGAATGACTGTAATGAAAACAGAAAGATTCTCTTAAAGTTACCTGATTGGCTAACTGCAAGATGGAACAGAAAAGTCATTGAAATAGAAGAACAGAGCAGCCTGTTCCCCTCCTTCAGCCAGTTTGTGAAGTTTCTGACTAAAGAAGTGAAAATTGCCTGTAATTCAGTTACATCATTGCAATCACCAAAGCAAGGTGAAACTGATATGCCAAAATACCAAAGACGTCAAAATGTTAAAGCAAAGACACTGATTACAAGTTCAAATGAAGAGACTGTCAAAACATGCATTTTCTGTAAGAAGTTTGGGCATGCATTGCACAAATGCAGGAAGTTTGTGGAGAACCCAGTCACTGACAGAGTGAAATTTGTTCAAGCTGAAAAGCTATGCTTTGGTTGTCTCAAGTCTGGTCACTTCTCGAAGAGTTGCAACAGTAGAAATGTTTGTGACATGTGCCACAAGCGGCATCCTACTTGTTTGCATGAGGAGAGAAACAAGGAAGAACAAAGACTACCACGAACCAAACAAAATCCAAGTCAAGAGAAATCAAGTTCAACTCAAGAAAAGAACAAAGAAAGGCCTCAAGCAACACAACATAAAGAAATAATCACAGTTGCCACTTCAAATCGAGTAATCCTTGATGAAGCTAATACACAGACCTCTGCAATAATTCCTGTTTGGCTTTCATCTGCAACGCAACCAGCCCAAGAGCTCCTTGTATATGCTCTCTTGGATTCTCAAAGCGATACAACGTTTGTTTTAAGTGAAGTAGCTGAAGCTTTGGAGGCTAATAAAGAGCAAGTTAATTTAAAACTCTCTACTATGACCTCAAGAACTACAATAGTAAGTTCTCAAAAATTGAGCAACTTGCAAGTCCGTGGCTTTTATTCTGGTAAGAAGATCTCTTTACCACCAACATATACACGTGAATTTATTCCCGTTAACAGAACTCACATACCAACTGATGAAACTGCAAAGGCTTCCCTACTGAAAAATCCAGCTAAGACCAGCATAAGCTGGTGAGCTGGTTTTAGCTGGTCTCCAGCTTGGTCTTAGCTGGTTTTGCTGGTGTAGGAAGTTGGTTTTGCTGGTGTAGCAAGCTGGTCTAGTTGTGTTTTGGTCACTTTTTAAGCTGGTCTAGCTGGACTTAGGTGGTTAGGCTGGAAGACCAGCTGGCCCACCAGCATGACCAGCTTTGTCAGGCTGGGAGGACCAGCGTAAACCATCTTAAACCAGCTAAAACCAGCTACCAGCTTATGCTGGTCTTAGCTGGATTTTTCAGTAGGGTTGGTCCCATTTAGAGCATCTCCAAGAAAAATTAGCACCTTTGCAAGATTGTGAAGTAGGTTTACTTATTGGTTACAACTGCTCACAAGCCCTATTGCCACGAGAAGTTGTGTCTGGCAAGGAAAATCAACCTTATGCACAGCGCACAGATCTTGGATGGAGTATTGTTGGCCATGGGAATCCCTGTGTAGATTATGGAGATGCCTTCGGAATCAGCCATCGGATAGTAGTGAAAGAATTGACTCCAGGTGTTGAGCCCTCTGTCAATCTTAAAACAGAAGTATGCTATGTGAACAGATCCAAAGTTAAAGAAATTTCCCCTTTAGACATCATAAAGGTCCTCGAATCAGATTTCTCAGAAAGAGCTGGAGAAGAGGATCCTGTGTCTCAGGATGACATCAAGTTCCTGTCAAAGATGAGAGAAGGCATAACACAAAAAGATAATGGACATTATGAAATGCCATTACCGTTTAAAAAGGAAACACCAAAACTACCAAACAATAAGGTATGTGCAATACATAGCCTAAATTGTCTTGAAAGGAGGCTAAAAACGAAATGAAACATACTACAAAGACTATGTCAACTTTATGGATGACATCATTTCACGTGGTGATGCAGAGAAGGTCCCTGAGGAAGAAATTGACAACAGTCCGGTTTGGTATATTCCACACCATGGAGTTTATCATCCACAAAAACCTGGAAAAATATGTGTAGTATTTGACTGTTCTGCCAAATTTCAAGAAACATCTCTCAATGACCATTTGCTCACTGGACCTGACCTGACAAATACATTGGTGGGTGTCCTGTGCAGATTCAGAAAAGGACCTATAGCAGTGATGTGTGACATCGAAAGGATGTTTCATCAGTTTCATGTGAAAAGCGAAGACCAAGATTACTTACGATTTCTTTGGTGGGAGAATGGCAATTTGGAAACCACGCCATCAGTTTACAGAATGAAAGTCCACCTGTTTGGAGCGTCTTCATCTCCAGGCTGTGCCAACTTTGGCCTGAAACATCTGGCAACACAAGGGCAAGATCAATACAGCAAAGATACAATACGCTTCATACAAAGAAATTTTTATGTAGATGATGGTCTGGCAAGTGTCCAAACTGAGGAGGAAGCCATCCAGCTTGTTAAAGAATCAAGAGAACTTTGTTATACTGGCAAATTAAAACTCCATAAGTTCATTTCCAATAACAACAATGTAATGGCATCCATTCCAGAGGAGGGACGTGCCACAAACAAAGATCAAGATATGGCCTTAAGCCAACCCCACATGGAGAGAGCGCTTGGAGTAGAGTGGTACATCACATGTGACTCATTCAAGTTCAGAGTTCAAGTAAAGTCTAATCCATTAACAAGAAGAGGTGTGCTCTCTACTGTTGCCTCGATATACGATCCATTAGGATTCATGGCACCTTTCGTCCTTATAGGGAAACAAATACTCCAGCAGATGTGCAGAGAGAAGATCGGCTGGGATGAGGAACTTCCAGAAGGTTTAAGACCTCAGTGGGAGTCCTGGATCAGAGACCTACCCAATCTAGCTGAGATGGAAATTAAAAGATCCTACCTGCCTTCAAGTTTTGGAAACGTCAAAGGATATGAGCTTCATCATTTCTCCGATGCGAGTGTGTCTGGATATGGTGAGTGCACTTACCTGCGAGCTGTTAGTGAATCTAATAGTGTTCATTGCTGTCTAGTAATGGGAAAAGCAAGAGTTTCGCCGACAAAGGTTACAACAATACCAAGACTGGAACTCTCTGCAGCAGTAGTTGCAGTCAAAACCAGTGATATGCTCCGTAATGAACTGGAAATACAAGATCTCCAAGAATATTTTGGACTGATTCTACAGTCGTTCTTGGCTACATAAATAACGACGCCAAGAGATTTCAAGTGTTTGTAGCTAACCGGATACAAAGAATCAAATCAAGCACAAAGTCTGAACAATGGGCTTATATTGCATCCGAGGACAACCCGGCAGACCATGCCTCTCGAGGGTTAACTGCAAAGCAACTGAAGACTTCCAATTGGTTCTCTGGACCAAAGTTTCTGTGGCAAAAGGAACTACCTGAAAGAAAGTGCAAGGTGGGAGAAGTTACGGAAGATGATCCTGAACTCCGCAAGGCTATGGTGTTAACCACTAAGGCAAAGGAGGAAAGATCATTAGTGAACCGCTTTGAAAAGTTTTCTGATTGGTCAAGGGTAGTACAAGCAGTTGCTAGGTTGAAACGACGAGTCAAGGAACATGGAGGTGTGAAGCAAAGAACCAACGAAAGCACAAGTTTAGAAGAAAGGAAAAGGGCAGAGATTGTGATCATTAAGTTAGTTCAAGAAGAAGCGTTCCCAGATGAGATAAAGAGCTTGAAAGCAAGGAATGTGGTTGTCAAGTCCAAACATAGCTCACTATTTAAGTTAAGTCCAATTTTGGATGAAGAAGGTATCTTAAGAGTGGGAGGACGTCTAAGCCAAGCCTCGTTACACCCACATGTCAAGCATCCAGCGATACTTCCCAGGAACAGTCACATATCAGCCTTACTTATCAAGCATTTTCATGAAAAGGTTCAACACCAGGGACGTGGAATGACAGTAAATGAACTGCGAGCTAATGGATGGTGGATTCTAGGATGCAGCAGTGCAGTATCGTCACACATTTTCAAATGTGTCAAGTGCCGAAAATACAGAAGACGACCTGAAGAACAAAAAATGGGTAACTTACCTCAAGACAGAATGGAAACGACTCCACCATTCACTTAAACCGGCATAGACTGTTTTGGTCCTATCCATGTTAAAGAAGGAAGAAAAGATGTTAAAAGATATGGTCTCTTACTTACCTGTCTATGTTCAAGAGCCATACACATAGAAATGCTAGATGATATGACAACTGACGCATTTATCAATTCCTTAAGAGCGTTTATTGCTATAAGAGGAAATGTTCGACAGCTACGAAGCGATCAAGGAACCAATTTTATTGGTGCAAGGAGAGAGTTTGCAGAACTCATGAAAGAAATGGATGAAGAAAGAGTGAAGGCTCTAGGATGTGAATTTCTAATGAATCCTCCAGCGGCAAGTCATATGGGCGGCGTCTGGGAGAGACAAATTAGAACTATAAGGAGTGTTCTTACTGCAATTCTCGACCAGTCAGCACAAAGACTTGACAGCTCCTCTTTAAGAACATTCTTATATGAGGTAATGGCAATTGTCAACAGCAGACCACTTACGGCTGAACTTTTGAATGATCCATCTGCACCTGAACCTTTAACCTTTAACTAACCATATTCTTACAATGAAGTCCACTATCATACTTCCTCCACCTGGACAGTTTGTAAGAGAAGATTTGTATCTTCGAAAGAGGTGGCGTCGAGTACAATATTTGGCCGATGAGTTTTGGATTCGATGGAAAAAAGAATATTTGTTACGTTTACAACAAAGACAAAAGTGGCAGAAAAATAGAAGAAACTTGAAAGTCAATGACCTTGTACTTTTACAAGATGATCATGCACCACGCAATGAATGGAAGCTGGCCAGAATAACAGAAGTTTATCCAGGGTCAGATGATAGGTAGAGAAAGGTCAAATTGTTGGTTAGTGATACCTCATTTGATAATAAAGGTAAATCCACAACAAACACAGTGTTTCTTGATAGACCTGTACATAAACTTGTTACTTTGCTTGAAGCAGAATAATGTTTAAATTTAGCTTGAATTTTATACTGGATGGCTGATAACAGGAAATGTTTCATTGAATGTTTAAAGTGTTCAATTGCGATAATTGTTGTGTTTAGAGAATTCCCACATTAAGATTGGTGTGATTTGGTGGGAGTGTAACTGTGACTGTTATATTTATTATTTTTTTGTGTTTTAGTTTGTAATTTATGTTGATATATATTGGGTTAGCCGGAAGAGACTTTTATTTTGAAACCTCCGATAAGCTGCTAAATGCGAGTGAAACAAACAACAAGCCAGAAGGATGCAAGCATGGCATGCATTGCTGATGAGTTTAAGGTCACGCTTTAAGTGATTTAAAGTGAACAGTTTAAGAAATGTTGAAGATAAGAAGGCATCAAGACAATTTCCTTTCGTAGTATGCAGCCAACGAGGTAATTTTTCTGTTTGTGTTTTATTGTTTATCTGTGTTATTTCACTGTTGTGTATGTTAAGCTAACATGGGATTATGTGTTTTATTAGTTTTCATGGTTTGACTTGGAGAAGATTTCATTAAAACCAGTAAAAGGAAACCACTTGTGTCTGCCTGTGCTTGAGAGGGAATTACATCCCTGATACATGCTGTGAGTGAGTCAGGCAGGGATAGCCTATCAGAGCTGGTGGTAAGATAGATTTGGATGTCATCAGCATAGCAATGAAACTGGAGTCCATGCATGCGTATGATGTCACCAAGTGGAGAGATATAAATGATAAACAAAAGTGGACCTAAAACTGATCCTTGAGGAACACTCTGGGGCTGTTTACACTTGGTTTTAAGATGTGTTTTCATCGATCGGATCACAAGTGGACGAGAGAGACACATTACGTTTACACCTGGTATTTAAATCCGTCTCTTTTGTCCACTTTCGACCGCTTCTGTGCTGAATACTATGAGGGGGTGGTCTGTGAGACGGTGGGCGAGTCTCTCTGCTGTCATTCAAACGCGAGCGGGAGTAATTATGAGTTTATATGGACGCAAACTTATATTATGTCGGAGCCCGCTGCTTGTTTAGCAAGTATACATGCTGCACAGTGTTTTGTACATGAGTATGTTAGAGCTTTCTTTGAATTTTCAGTGCAATTGATGAAATAGGATCGCGCAACTTTCACACGCTTTCAAAACGAAACTACGGAGATCAGCCGCTTAGTTTTATCAATGAAAGGCTAAAAATAGCACTGTTCACCGAATGTTCACGCCAGACGTCAAAAAAGACGTAAAACTTGTGTTTAATACCTCAGATTAGATAAATGGACGGAGAGAAGGCGGTCGCATGTGGCTGTTCGAACGCATTCAACCACATATGCGTTCCGCAGCTCCAAAGCGATCCGATCGAAAGTGGTTTCGACCACCTCTGGATGTGGTTGAAAGTGGTCGAAAGTGGACGAGCTCAAAACGTTTTGAACACCGTTTACACCTGGCATTAACGTCGTCCACTTGTGATCCGATCGACGAAAACACATGTTAATGCCAAGTGTAAACAGCCTCTCTGTGAGACTGGAGCAATGGCAGATTTATGCCCTTGTATAGTGATATAGTATTTTCTGTCGCTGATATAGGAAATGAGCCAGGAAAGAGCTGAACCAGTGATACCGATATTAGAAAGGTGGGTGATAAGTATTTCATGACAGACCGTATCAAAAGCAGAGCTTAGATCGAGAAGAATAAGAATATTTACTAACCCTGAATCCATGGACCTAAGAATATCATTAGTCACACGAAGAAGGGCTGTTTCTGTGCTATGTGAAGTGCTTAAACCTGACTGAAAAGGTTCAAAAAGGCCATTTTCGCTTAAATAAGATCTTAACTGTGAAGCCACAACTTTTTCCAGAATTTTGTTTAAGAAGGGTAAATTTGAGATTGGCCTGTAGTTGTTCATGTTTAGATGGGCGAGGCCTGGTTTTTTGAGAATCGGGGTCACTGCAGCCATTTTAAATTCTGCTGGAACGATGGCCGATATTAAACTACAGTTTATTATATGTGTTATAAAAGGTTCAACCTCAGGAACACACTTCTTAAGCAAAACAGTAGGTATTGGGTCTAGCTGGCAGGATGTAGAATTAGACTTCACAATTAGATCACATATGGCAGCAGAAGTGGTGAGAGTAAAAGCAGTGATAGAGTTTGTAGAGGGAACTGCGTCAATCGACATCAAGCGTGCATTTGAGTCAGTTGTATAGGAGGTGTCTTTAGAAATAGAGTCAGTGATTGACTTCACCTTGTCTGAAAAGAAATGAGAAAAATTATTCGCAATCGTCTCAGAGCCAGAAATAACATGTTGTGGAGAGTTAGTGAGCCTATTGACCATAGCAAACAGAGATTTGGGTCTGCACATAGAATTTTTGATAGTGGAAGAGAAGTATGAGGATCTAGCAGCATTAAGGGCTGTACGGTACTTAAGCAAATGTTCCTTCAGAGCCAATGAGTGCACAATGAGTCCAGTTTTCCTGTACAGTCTTTCCAAACGACGTCCCATAGCTTTCATTGCTCGAAGTTCCGGGGTGAACCAGGGTGAAACATGTGTAGATGGAACCAGTCTGGTTTTAACTGGAGCATGTTTGTCAAATATTTGGGAAATTGAATTATTATAAATACTGCAAATTTCTGATGGACAGTTGGATAATAAACAGTCTGACAAAGTAGAAGACCTTATTGAATCAGAAATAACAGATGGAACCACAGAAGAGATTTTACGATAAGTGAGCATTTTTTTCATAGGCAATGTGGTTGTAGGAAAAGTAAAACTGAAATTTAGAAGTTTGTGGTCTGAAAATGCAAAATCAGTACCACTAACAAGAATATTACTTAAGCCAGATGTACATATAAGATCTAGTATATGACCCTTGGCATGAGTAGGAAAAGTTACATGTTGAGTTAGACTGAAACAATCCAAAACAGACATCAGTTCATTACAATGCACAGTGTGTTCATGTATATTAAAATCATATACAAGTAAAGCAGCCTATCTCAGTCCTGCAATGGGTACATTAACATCACATAACATGTCATTTGAGAAAAAATCTCAAACACACACACACAGATGTTCCCTTTCAGTCGGTCACTACGACGTCACGTCGTGACCGACGAATTGGGAACTCGCTTAGAGAGACCAATCTGCTTCGAATACTACTAAAACGCCAATGAACTTGGCATTGAGATATTTGCATAATGCTGGCGCCGCCCCGCCAAGTGCGTATATAAGGAGCACGTGCAAATAGGGAAATCAGCTTTTTATCGCTTCGAAAGCCAGCAGTATCTGCTACTGAGAAGCTACTTTACTCTGTTGGGATCGATTGCGGAAGTTGGTTGGACTGGCAGTACCACAGCGGACGCTTCGCAGTATTCCACAGGCTCTACATCTTTTTTGTTTTGAGTTTAGTGTGTGCGTTGCCTTTCCCTGTGCGCATCATCAACTGAGCATCTGAGTGAATTTCCCTAAAAGAGTGATACGGAGAGCTTTGTGCCTTGTTAAAGGCAGCCACTCTCTCGTATATCCGGAGATTAGCGTCCTTTTCAGGATGGCTTTTCGTCCGTGCGATCTTAGGTGCGGAAAGTATATGGGTCCGAGGGACGGTCACGAGCGTTGTCTCTCGTGCTTGGGCATCGAGCGCGCGGAGGCAGCGTTTGCTGAGGGTTAGTGTTCTCACTGCGAGAACATGTCCCTTGTGGATTTGCGGAGACGGTTGTCTTTCCTCCAGGAAAAACGCAACCCGCGTCCGGCGAGTTCTGAACGCTGCCACGGAGCGGCCGTGAAGCTCTCAAAGGACGATCTCCGCATCACTGTGCTGAGCCGGTCGGGGGATTCGTCCTCCGGCTCTCAGCCTCCTCATCCACAGCCGGTTGATGTGCCGATGGAGACTTCAGCGTCGTGTTCTACGATGTCTGTAGGATCTGTCGTGCCTCCCTCCGGGTCCACGGAGACCGCAGCATCCGAGGGTGGGCCCTCTCCCTCTGAAGACCCTGACGTCCTTCCCCCCTCCGGACGGGTCGTGACGCCGGAGTTTGATCCAGAGATGGTGGCCGTGCTCGCTCGAGCGGCGGAGACTGTAGGGTTAGAGTGGGTTAACCCCCCTCAGCCCGAACCATCCCGCCTGGATGATTGTTTTTTTGGAGCTGCCCGTGTTTCACAACCCTCTCCACCGGTACCATTCTTTCCAGAGGTGCACGAGGAGCTGACTAGAACCTGGAAGTCGTCGTTTTCTACCAGATTACGGCCGTTTCAGCCCTCCCCCCTCACCTCCCTCACCAATGGAGCCGCTAAGGGTTATACGGGGATCCCCCCGTGGAGCGTGCGGTCGCGATGCAATTGTGTCCGGCCACCGCTCCCTCCTGGAAGGACCACCCAACCCTCCCCTCCCGTGCTTGCAGACAGTCTTCCGGTTTAACAGGGGCTGCCCACCACAGCGCAGGCGATTGGTCGTGCGATGTCCACGATGGTGGTCCAGGAACGCCATCTATGGCTATGTCTGGCGGACATGTCGGATGCGGAGAAGAATAAGTTCTTGGACGCTCCCATGTCCCAGGCTGGCCTCTTCGGTGAATCGGTGGAGTCGTTTGTCCAGCAGTTCTCCGCCGCCCAGAAGCAGACGGAGGCGATCGCTCAGATCATGCCCCGGTGCAAGCGACCTGCATCTCGCCCTCCAGCGCCGGCGGCCCCGCCTGCTTCTCGCAGAGGGCGCCCTCCGGCAGCTGCCTCCGCCCCCCCCCCCCCGCTAGAACATCTTCCAGGCCACGGAGGGGAACAGCCGTCGGCAGCCCGCCCCGCCCCGCCCACCCGCCTCCCGTGGTAAACGGAAATCGAAGCGGCCCTGAGACGGGCGACCTGGAGTTGGATGGGATCACTCAGTGGGAGACGGTGATGGCACCGCTCCATCCACCGGTAGAGGGCCGGGTGGAAAATCTTTGGTTTCGTTTTGTTTCTGTTCCGCCGGCTTCTCAGCCGGCACCCACAAAACCACAAAAAAGTGCATTCCTATTCCTTCTCCAGGTCTCCAGAGGATCGAGAGAGATGTGAGCGGGCAGTCAGATGCTCTTCCTCCCTCTCCTCTATTGCCAGCGGGTGTTCTGAGGAGTTCGAGCTCTCCGCTACGGAGACCGGACCACCAGCACCCCCTTCGGAGTCTGCGTCCTCCGCTGAGGAGGCCGGACGACCGTCTCCCTCAGCGGGCTCAGGTCAGTGTCACACACATACTGTAGATGCTTATGCTGTCACGGCAGACGCACCGGCAGTCCCGCCTGTCTCGCTTCGCTGCCCCGCCGCGGGTACACCGGTAGTGCCGTTAATTCCTCTCGTACGGTCCCTGGGGGCTTGGCTTCAGCTTCCCAGCCCGTCTCGTTGGGTTTTACGCACGATACGCCTCGGTTACGAAATTCAATTTAACCGGCACACTCCCAAATTCTCGGGCGTACGTTTCACCACAGTGAAAGCGTCCGATGCACATGTACTGCGTGCAGAGGTCGAAGTCCTATTGGCGAAGGACGCGATCGAGCCGATCCCTCTTACCGAGATGAGATCGGGTTTTTACAGCCCGTATTTCATAGTACCCAAGAAAGGCGGCGGGTTACGACCGATTTTGGATTTGCGTGTCCTGAACAGATCTCTTCAGAAGAGGTCTTTCAGGATGATTACACCGAAGCAAATTTTCAGTGCGATACGCCCCCAAGATTGGTTTGCAGCAATAGACCTGAAAGACGCGTATTTTCATGTGTCCATTCTCCCTCGTCACAGACTGTTTCTCCGGTTTGCGTTCGAGGGTCGGGCATATCAATACAAAGTTTTACCGTTCGGGCTGTCTCTCTCTCCCTGTGTATTCACGAAAGTAGTGGAGGCGGCGTTAAAACCCCTCAGAGAGAGCGGTGTTCGCATTTTGGCTTACCTCGACGATTGGCTTATAATAGCGCATTCTCGGCGGACGCTGTGCGAACACAGAGATCTAACGCTTCAACATCTCGCCCGTTTGGGTCTTCGGGTCAACTGAAAAAAAGCAAACTCTGTCCCACGCAGAGGATCTCTTTTCTCGGTATGGAACTGGACTCGATCGATTTATCGGCGCGTTTGACAGAAGAGCGCGTCCAATCAATTCTGACTTGCCTCGGTTCATTCCGAGGGAAGAATGCGGTCCCTCTGAAACAATTTCAGAGACTCCTGAGGCGTATGGCAGCAGCAGCGGCCGTGACACCGCTCGGACTGCTCCATATGAGACCTCTTCAGCGTTGGCTTCACGATCGAGGTCCCGAGGAGAGCGTGGCGCGCCGGCATCCATCGTGTAACCATTACACCTGCGTGTCGCCTAACATTCCCCCCGTGGTCAGACCCCGCGTTTCTCAGGGCCGGTGTGTCCATGAGACAGGTCTCCCGGCATGCTGTTGTCCACACAGATGCCTCCGACACGGGCTGGGGGGCCACGTACGATGAGCTCACGGCTTCGGGGGTGTGGACAGCACCCCAGTTGCATTGGCATATCAATTGCCGCGAGTTATGGGCTGTATATCTGGGACTCGTACGCTTCGCTACGGAGCTGCGAGGGAAGGATGTACTAGTACGCTCAGACAACACTGCGACTGTAGCGTATATCAACCGTCAAGGCGGTTTGCGCTCCCGTCACCTGTCGCATCTCGCTCATCATCTCCTCCTTTGGAGTCAGAAGCATCTGAGGTCCCTTCGTGCCATTTACATCCCGGGCTCGCTCAATACAGCGGCAGACGCGCTTTCCCGAGCTGCGCGCCCCGGCGAATGGCGACTCCACCTCCAGACAGTCCAGCTGATTTGGAGGAAGTTCGGTCGTGCGCAGATAGACCTATTTGCGTCAGCAGACGATACCCATTGTCGCCTGTTTTATTCACTAACCGAGGGCAGCCTCGGCGTGGATGCGCTGGCACACAGCTGGCCGCGGGGCATGCGCAAATACGCGTTCCCCCCAGTGAGCCTAATAGCACAGATTCTGTGCAAAGTCAGGCAGGACGAGGAGAGCCTTTTGATGATCGCCCCATATTGGACGACCAGGAATTGGTTTCCGGAACTAATGCTCCTCGCGACAGCCCCTCCCTGGCGGATTCCCCTGAGGAACGACCTTCTTTCTCAAGGAGGGGGCACATTATGGCACCCGCGCCCCGACCTGTGGAATCTACATGTTTGGTCGTTGAGCGCGCACAAGGTTTAAGTGATTTACCCCAGGCGGTATCTAACACAATCGACGCGGCACGAGCTCCGTCTACGAGACGGCTTACGCGTTTAAATGGAACCTTTTCGTCACTTGGTGCTCTTCACAACGCAAGGACCCCAGAGAATGCCCTATTAACATCGTGCTTTTATATCTTCAACATAGGTTAGACGGTAGGCTGTCACCCTCCACTATTAAAGTTGATATCGCCGCTATATCTGCTCATCACTCACTTATTAACGGCAGATCAGTGGGCCAGCATGATTTGGTTATTAGATTTTTAAGAGGCTCTCGCAGGCTAAACCCCTCGCGCCCCCCTTCTATTCCTCCCTGGGACTTGTCCATGGTGCTGAAAGCACTTCAGAGTCCTCCATTCAAGCCTTTGCAGTCTGCGAGTCTGAAGCTTTTATCAATGAAAGCTCTGACCCTGCTAGCATTGGCCTCAGTAAAAAGAATAGGGGATTTACATGCATTCTCTGTTGACGATTCGTGCCTTCAGTTTGGTCCTGCTGTCTCAAGCATTACATTGAGACCCAGACCAGGCTACGTGCCCAAAGTTCCCACCACTCCCTTCAGAGATCAGGTGGTGAGCTTGCAAGCATTGCCTTTGGAGCAGGCAAACCCAACCGAGGCTTTGTTGTGCCCCATACGTGCACTGCGATTCTACGTGGACCGCACGCAAAGCTTCAGGACCTCGGACCAGCTCTTTGTTTGTTATGGTGGTCAGCAGAAAGGGAAAGCTGTCACTAAGCAGAGGATGTCTCATTGGATAGTTGATACTATCGCCCTGGCTTATAATCTGCAGGGCATTCCTTGCCCCTTTAATTTGAGAGCGCACTCCACACGGAGTGTTGCCTCATCTTGGGCTTTAGCTCGTGGTTCCTCATTAACAGACATCTGTAGAGCTGCTGGTTGGGCGACACCTAATACGTTCATTAGATTTTACAATGTTCGTATCAAGCCTGTATCCTCTCGTGTTCTTTTCTCACCAGGGAGGGCACGGAGAGCAGACTCCCAAGTCGGCTTGCAGCCTCCGACTGAGGCTCCAAATTGAGTTTCAGTATGGAAGGCCATCAGAGCAAAAATGCGTAATGGTTTGATTTGCTTTCTCCACTGCCTTGACAGCCTTTGTTGCGGAGCATTGGCTGTCAGCCTTTCACTAGCTGTATTCTTACGAACCTATGTGTTTGGCCAGGGCCCCACATTGTGTCCCATCGGGTTCCATTGTGAGTATTATTCCGTGAGGTTAATCCTACCAGCCCACGTTTCCCTTAGCAGAGCACTGCTTTGCTTACACAGCCACGGCTGTCATTTTACCTCAACTACGGTTGACTTTCGCCCACCATTAGCCCTTAAGAGGGGCGGTGGCTTCCGCAGCGTTCCTATCCAGCTCTGGTAGGGCGCTTCCCAGTCGCTGGCACTACTGTGGGGTTAAAGGAACATCTAGTGCCCGGCCTTCTGCCTTATCTTTTTCTCCATTCCCCGAGGGGTTTTGGAGGATTTTTGCAGACACTGGAAGAGGTCAGCCCCTAGTGGCGTTTTGGTAGGGATTCCCAATTCGTCTGTCACGACGTGACGTCGTAGTGACCGACTGAAAGGGAACGTCTCGGTTACGGATGTAACCCTCGTTCCCTGAAGGAGGGAACGGAGACGTCACGTCCCATCGCCACAGGTGCTGCCACCTGCTGTTACGGCCGGTCACCTTTCCGGCTTTCTCAGCGAACAGAAGCTGATTTCCCTATTTGCACATGCTCCTTATATACGCACCTGGCGGGGCGGCGCCAGCATTATGCAAATATCTCAATGCCAAGTTCATTGGCGTTTTAGTAGTATTCGAAGCAGATTGGTCTCTCTAAGCGAGTTCCCAATTCGTCGGTCACGACGTGACGTCTCCGTTCCCTCCTTCAGGGAACGAGGGTTACATCCATAACCGAGACATTTTTCTGACAGTTAACTCTGTATTTATTTTCATGTTCACAACACAAACTTGTCAGCATCTGCCTTTAAACATGCAAACAGTAAACAAAAAAGAACGTGTATGTCTGTTTGTTATCATGTTTTTATATGAATAGGTTATTTTCATTGCCAGTAAAGTGCAATTACTGAACATAAACTGGAGCTTAAAGGAATAGTCTACTCGGTTTCAATATTAAAATATGTTATTACCTTAACTAAGAATTGTTGATACATCCCTCTATCATCTGTGTGTGTGCACGTAAGTGCTGGAGCGCGCTGCGACGCTTCGATAGCATTTAGCTTAGCCCCATTCATTCAATAGTACCATTTAGAGATAAAGTTAGAAGTGACCAAAAAAAACATCAACGTTTTTCCTATTTAAGACGAGTGGTTATGCGACCAGGTTTGGTGGTACAAAATGAAACGTAGCGCTTTTCTAAGCGTATTTGGGAGAGGGGCTGTGGTTTGCGGCGTGATAGCACTTTTGGGAGTACTTCGACTCGGCGCAGTAACACCCTCCCTCTCCCATTATGAGAGGGAGAACGGGAGCAGACTTTTCAGGCGAGTCGAAGTACTCCCAAAAGTGCTATTACGCCATAAAATGTAGCTCCTCTTTTAAATCTGCTTAGAAAAGCGCTACGTTTCATTTTGTACCACCAAACTTGCTCGTATAACTACTCATCTTAAATAGGAAAAACGTTGATGTGTTTGGTCACTTCTAACTTTATCTCTAAATGGTACCATTGAATGAATGGGGCTAAGCTAAATGGTATCGAAGCGTCGCAGCGCGCTCCAGCGCTTACGTGCACGCACACAGATGATAGAGGAATGTATCAACAATTCTTAGTTAAGGTAATAACATATTTTAATATTGAAAATGAGTAGACTATTCCTTTAATAAAAAATGATCATTTTGGAATTGCATATGGAACTTATCTGTTTCTGCAAATCAACTATACATTTATTAGGGGTCAAGCCGTTAGTTTTCTTATAATAATTATTATTAGTTATTCTTCTTCTTCTTCCGCCATTGCGGTCTATGGCAGCCCATAGAACCGTACATAGGAAAGTTATGAAATTTGGCACACTGATAGAGGACAGTCCAATGTGTCCCCACAGCAAATTTGGAGTCTCTATGTCTAACCCACTAGCGCCACCAACAGTCCAAAGTTGCACTTACATTTTTGCTTATAACTTCTGACCCTTACGTCCTAGAAGTGAAATTCTTGTTTCCTCTGATTCCCTGGCTCAAGACAATTCGATTGGACCATTTTCCGTCATGAAAATATTTCCGCCATTTTGAATTATTCGTAAAACCTACTTTTTCGAACTCGTCCTAGAGCTTTTGTCCGATTGCCACGAAAATGGGTATGTATCATCTTGAGACAATCATGGCAAAAAGTTATCAAAAGAATGTCGATACAGCAATCCGTTGTCGTATACCGCCTTAACGAATTTTACGTAGAGCGCAAAAAAACAGATTTTAGGCTGTATCTTCGTCAAACCTTCGTATAGGTGGCCATAAATCTGAGTGGACATCCATGACATGCGGAGTCCCGCAAGGCTCAATTCTTGCGCCACTCCTGTTCAACCTGTATATGCTCCCACTAAGCCAAATAATGAGAGAGAACAAAATTGCCTATCACAGTTATGCAGACGACACTCAGATCTACTTAGCTCTATCCCCTAATGACTACAGCCCCATTGACTCCCTGTGCAAATGCATTGATGAAGTTAACAGTTGGATGTGCCAAAACTTTCTTCAGTTAAACAAAGAGAAAACTGAAGTCATTGCGTTTGGAAACAAAGATGGAGTTCTCAAGGTGAATGCATACCTTGACGCTAGGGGTCAAACAACTAAAAATCAAGTCAGGAATCTTGTTGTGATTCTGGAGTCTGACCTTAGTTTCAGCAGTCATGTCAAAGCAATAACTAAATCAGCATACTATCATCTCAAAAATATCGCAAGAATTAGATGCTTTGTTTCCAGACAAGATTTAGAGAAACTTGTGCATGCTTTCATCACCAGCAGGGTGGATTATTGTAATGGCCTCCTCACTGGCCTTCCCAAAAAGACCATTAGACAGCTCCAGCTCATTCAGAATGCTGCTGCCAGGATTCTGAGCAGAACCAGAAAATATGAGCATATCACACCAGTCCTCAGGTCTCTACACTGGCTACCAGTTACATTTAGGATTGATTTTAAAGTATTATTAATGGTATATAAATCACTCAGCCGACTAGGACCTCAATACATTGCTGATATGCTCATTGAATATAAACCCATCAGATCACTCAGATCATTAGGATCACATCAGCTAGAAATACCAAGGGTTCACTCAAAGCAAGGAGAGTCAGCTTTTAGCTATTATGCCAGTCGCAGCTGGAACCAGCTTCCAGAAGAGATCAGATGTGCTCCAACAGTAGCCACATTCAAATCCAGACTCAAAACACATCTGTTTAGCTATGCATTTAGTGAATGAGCACTATGCTGCGTCCGAACTGATTGCACTATATTATATATGCACTATTTTAATTATTTTCTATTTCTCTTGTTTTTATTCTCATTTTTAACTGTTTTATACTTTTATTCCTGTTTTATTCTTTTTCACACATTTAAACAGTTTTTATTAAAATCACATTTATTTTCTTTTAATTGATATTTTAAATTCATGTATCTTTGATTTTTGTTTTCTCATTTCTATGTAAAGCACTTTGAATGACCTTTGTGTATGAAATGTGCTATACAAATAAACTTTGCCTTGCCTTGCCTTGCCTATTGTCACGACACTTGGTACTTGTGATGCCAGTCAGGAATTGAGGGTGCATGCACAGTTTCGTTGCAGCGCCACCTAGTGGCCAGAGATATGTTTTATACACCTATAACTCTGGCTCTGATCGACATATTTTTACGGGACTTGTTTCCTTGAAGTCCTGAATAGTTGCCGAGTCCAACGATACCAAACATGCCAGAATTCGCCTTACGGTTAGCCCTGTGCAGCAAAACAGCACATAAAAAACACGCGCAAATATCTCTGCGAGCGTTATTTCGATCGACTCAAAAACACCATAGGAAGAAACTAACCTTACCTTCTGAACAAAAAGTTCTATTGGCGTTATATTAAAATTTTCATCAGAAATGGCCGAAAATTGCAAAAAACGAAAAATTACCTTCAAATTTTGTGTTTTTTACACATAAATGTTTGTAACTTCGTAGCGAAAAAAATATTTTTTCACCAGATTTGATACACTGATGCATGATCACATTCTGAGGCTACACAAAAAAAATTCTATGGTTGCACCACTAGATGGCCTTATAATTGAACAAAACCTTTGATAACAAGCCAGCCTTATGGTCATACAACTGTTTCTTAACTAAACTAAAGTGTATTGTCATAAAAGTAGCTAGATGTAACATAATCATGACCTGATGTTGCATGCACAATTTTGTCATTGCGCCACCTACTGGTTTTGAGATAGAATATGGTATTTTTGCCTAAAACTACTGCAAAAACACATCTAAAACCATGAGTCATCATGGATTATTCCTTTCATGGCTTTGACTATAATCACTGGTGGTTGCCAATTCACTCCCTAGCAACCATTGAGAATACCTTATCAACCGTTTTTGCAAAAGCTATATCTCTGCATCAGAACATCGTAGAGACATGGGGATGGTCTCTTTTGACTAATTAAACTTGTTATTACATGATGTGACCCATGTTTTGCCACTGCAAACACCACTGACATGTCCTTCAGTGCTCTAATGTTCCATGATTGTCAATAACAGAAGGACGATGGCCAGGGGCGTCATGCACCATTTTTTTTAAGGGGGCACAGTGTGCAAAGCTCACAGAAATTTGTGCATACACATACATCAAACGAATTATATTATAGAGCTTTCAGTCTTTTCCATGGCACTTACATTTCTAACATTCTAAACGCCCCTGCCATAGTGCAAAAACCTCCAAAACAAAAGTGTTGACTAACTTTCATATCAAATACTATTCAATCGGATTAATGACATATTGGCATCATATTTACATCTGAAACGGCATGTGTCCTATTTACGTTTTGTTTAATGACTTTAATTCTGTCATTAATGCATTTTTCACAACAACTGGCAAAAATTCTTCGTACAAGAAGGCCATTCTCAAATAACGAATCTATAACCACATATGTGTACAAACTCCACCAACCTGTACAAAATCATACTACGATTGCACGGATGTAACTTACACTTACTGACAACAATACGGAAGCAATGCAAATGAAAAACAACAACAATAGAACAATAGAAATCATGGTTATTTAAAATGCTTTTCAAATAATTCTTAACTAAGTACAACTCCAGCAACACATAAACTAAAACAAGATAATATCAAAACAAAACATACTATGACATCCCTTAACAAATCTTGTCACGACAACCGCCAAAACCACTAAACACACAATAAAGACTTTTAATGATGTGATAGAGCACACATATCCAACTAAAACACTAAATCAAACTCTTAGTATAACAGAGCTAAATGCAAAAACAAGTCTTACCTTTTGTCGTCGTGCAGTTTTTATTCCACAAGTGGACATTCAAAAATGCGCGCAACAATTCTCAGTGGAAGAGAACATGTTTATTTATCCACAGAGCAAATCATATTACTTCTGGAATATGCAATATGCAAAGCGCGAGTGTGGGGGAGAACCATGAGTTTGTTTAAATGTTAAAACAAAAAAAGGAATTACTTGCGAAAATACAGATTATAAAAGCAGCGGTCATCATGAGACCTCCTGCAGCGCGAAACCCACTATAGATTGTGTTCGACAGGCTGATGACGTCAAAGTACCGCGAGGGTGAGTCGAGGAATCATCTGAAGAGTTTGATTTCAAACCGCTTTTGCGGCACGTTGATGTCATCCGCTTGTCGGTTCCAGTGTTATAGCATGAAGTCGAACACGTGTGTTTTTTGTGACCCATGTTTTGCCACTGCAAACACCACTGACATGTCCTTCACTGCTCTAGATCCTTATTAGTGATGTACCAATGTTTAGATATGTTCTACTCAAAATATTTTAAATTATCTTGAATGAGCATCATTATAGCCTGTTGATTTCTGGAGTTTTGTCTAAATGCTAGGGTATGGCAACTGCCATACCCTGCCATACGCAAACGCCGCCCCTGCTACTAATATAAGGTCGAGACGGTCACATTTTAAACCATACAATTTCTACACAGAGGAGGTTAACAACACATTACCGTACTGGGGATTTGGAAATGTTGTGAGCGTGTCTTACACGTTTTAATTCCCAAATGCAGCCAGCAGCAACAGCTAAGCTCGTGGGCGCGCGCAGACGCTGACGTCTGCGGCTGCGCCGACTGCAGCACCTGCCGCCAGAATAAAGTAATGTACACGATCAAAACACTATCAAAACTCTGAAAAGTGACACGGATGCAGCACAAAATTGACAATTTGGGCATTTTAAACAGATTAAAAGATTAATGGACGCTTTTTTATTTTTGAGGTTGCTTGCAAAATCCATTTGGCTCAAAAATCCAAGGGGGCAGCTGCCCCCTCAGTTTCAATGGGCATGACGCCTCTGACGATGGCAGTAGACAAGAACTTAGATTATTTTTGTTGATAACTTTTTTGTTTTTTCATCTAAAATTATTAGGTTTACCTGGGTTCTTCAATCTGCATATCCAATCTCAATTTTACATCCTTTTGTGCCCTTTTCGGCTTGACCCCGGCATTGCTGCTTGCAGCTATATTTATAATATATATTACGTTTCTTTAAAATCAAACTTTATTCTTTTATTTTTATTAATTCATTCTTTAGGAAGGATTTAAGTCAAATACAATCCGGTTTTAATTGAATGTATTTTCTACACATTAGTGAGGTGTCCGGATTTGTGTATAAATGCAAGACGTCATTACATTATGCTGTTCAGTTTGTTTAGTTTTGTGGGGAAATGATATGGAAATGTGCAGATGTGAACGTGCTGTTTGTATGGTTTAACTTGCACTAGGTTTGTCATCGCTTGCACAAGAGTGCATATGGCAAAAAAACTCGGACAGTGTGTGAAATGACCATTAATAGTGTTCAAACAGACATACTGTGACACTTACTTTGGGTTGGATCTTGAATTTCTGTACGCTGAGATGTCACTCGTTTAGTTAACAAAGCATGCATCGCATTATGAAACTCTTCTTTTTGACCACTTGGAGTGAAAACATAGATCGAACTTGAAGCCACGCATGAACTGCCTCCGATTTCTCGCACAACGCACACGCGCCCTCATCTGCTTCTCCTATCTACACGCGGTCGCGCACGCTAAAGGGTGATGCAGCCTGTCTCGCGAAACTTTCAAACACGCCCTATAAAGTTTAAAATATATATATATTAATTAATTATTACCATTTGAAAGTAGGGCAGTAACGCCGCCAAATGTAACGAAGTAAAAGTACAGTTTTTTCACTAGAAATGTACTTGAGTAAGAGTAAAAAGTACCCATCCTTAAATTTACTCTAAAAGTACTAGTTACCCAAAAAATTTACTCGAGTAAATGTAGCGAAGTAAATGTAATTCGTTACTACCCACCTATGGTCACTGACCAGTTCCAGCAGGATACCACATCTCACAAAAATGTGCTTGAGCTTGTCAATAACCTGCTTGCTGGTAATGGTGGTAAGAGAAGCAATCTCAATGTCTCTAGAGAAGTAATCTGAAGCAACAAGAAAATTCTTACCCTCTAACCCAAACAGGTCAAAGGCAATCCTTTGCCATGGGCCACTGGGCAGGGGAGAATGGTTACCAGTGGTTCACGTCTTTGTGTAGGTTTGTGCTCTCTGCAAAAGTCACATGATTTCTCTTTGTTTGTGATCTGTGCTCCTATGTTTGGCCACCAAACTGTCAACTTGGCTTGCTCCCGACACTTGGCTCCGGTGACCTTCGTGCAGTTGGTCTATGACTCCAGGTCTAAGTACTGCTGGAACTACTATGCGGTCATGGTATGTGACCAGACCGTCCGACTCTAGCTTCTGGCTGCATAGTATCCACGCAGTGGTGAGCCTACCGCCATTTTGCGAGGCCACCCTTTTCTGACGAATGTGATCACTTTTTGAAGTTCAGTATCGTTTTGTGTGACTCTGCAAATTTCCTCGAGCTTGGATGACTTGACTGGTTTGCTAGCCATCATAGTGTTCACATATGCCTTTACCTGCGTTTCAGTTTCTGGTACGTAGCTGTTCTTTAGTGGGTGTCTAGAGAGTGTACCTGCGATTACTAGCTGCTTACCGGGAACATGTTCAGCAGTGACGTTGAATCACATGAGGCGCATAAGCAGTCTCTGACATTGTAGTGGCGTTTTGTCCAGATCCTATGAGTTGATCAATGGCACCAGTGGTTTGTGGTCAGTTTGTAAACGGACCCGGCCCATACCTTGGATGTAGCGGGCAAAACGTTCACAAGCCCAGACAGATGCCAGGCACTCTTTCTCGATCTGTGCATATCTCTTCTCTGCATCAGTGAGCGTGCGCGAGCAAAAGGCAACCGGCCGCAACTCATCATCCTGGTCTTGCAACAGGGCAGCACCAAGGCCATAACTGCTGGCATCGGCACTGACCACTGTTGGTTTGTTAGCGTCGTAATAACAAAGGGCTGGTGCAGCCATGAGCATTGCTTTTGTCTTATTAAATGCTCGCTCCTGAGGCTCACCACAAACCCACGCAGTCTCTTTCCTGAGCAGGTTAGTGAGTGGATGCAAAACTGTAGACAGGCCCGGCAGGAATTTTCCAACATAGTTGACTAATCCGAGCACCTGCCGCAGCTGCTCCACATTAGAGGGACTTGGCATCTGATCGATAACCTCCCCTTTGCTCTCATCGGGCTTCACACCCTCCGCGCTAATGATGTGTCCAAAGAACTGCAGTTCCGTCTTTCCAAAGTGACACTTGGCCCTGTTTAGCTTGAGACCGGACGCTTTAATAGTCCGCAACACCATGTCGAGATGACGGTCATGCTCCTCTGTTGTAGATCCATAAACCAGTATATCGTCCATCACAACGACAGTTCCTTCTAGGCCTTTGAGCAGATCAGTCATCAGCCACTGGAAAATCTCAGGTGCTGAAGTAATGCCAAATGGCAGACGTTTGAAACAAAACCGGCCTATAGGGGTGATGAAGGTTGTCAATTTTTGGCAGCCTGGGGTCCAGAGTGGAGAAAACCTTGGCTCCTGTCAGCTTCGTTGTAATATCATCCAGTGTGGGCAAAATGTAACGTTCGCGTTTCACTCCCTTATTCAAGCATTTCAAAACCACACACACTCTGACCTCGTCCTTGTTGCATTTTGGAGCGGGCACCATTGGGGCACACCAGTCTGTCGGCTCTGTAACTTCCTCAATAATATTTGGCTTTGACTTTGTGGTTGCTCTCAGAAATAGTTCTCCAATAAAAAATGAATCCTCATCTGAATCCATAACAGCCTCTGCTCTAACTTGTTTTAGCATCTTGGATTTACACACAGCCTCGAAATTTCTGCATCCTTTGTTACGGGCTAGACAGCTTTCCTTTTTATCATGCATCCTATTCATCTCTGACAGTTCGGTTTATTCTCACCGTATTTCTGTCCTTGCAGTGATTTATCATAGCTCCTCCGTGTGCTATTGTACTGTTTCCGTCTCACCTCATTCACTGTAGTTTCCACACGCTCTGCACTTTGTTGTTTCACTTGTTCACTTTGCCGTGCAAGCTGGATGGCTCTCTCCAGAGTCAGGTCCGCCTCTAGCTGTTTTTGTGACACCTCTTTGTCCATTATTCCGATGACGATCCGGTCCCGGATCTGCTCATCCTTTCCCGCACCGAACTCCCAGTGCTGCGCGAGCTCGTACAGGCCACACACAAAAGCTTCCACTGTCTCACCGGCCCTTTGTGTTAGGAACGACACAACTCAAGAATCCCAATGCAGAGGGTTTTAATGAATAACACAGTTTTGTCAGTGGGTATGTATAATAGAAAAACACTCAATGTCTTCATGTAATGTATGTGTGTATGTATGTAAAGGCAAAAACACTCAAGTGGGAAACACAGCAGGGCTGTAGGACATCCACTATCCGTAGACACTCGATGTTATCTTCACGGGGCACAGAGAGAGTTTCCTGGCGGGGCACAGAGAGAGAGAGGCGGTCAGAGACTTCAGCAGAGTCCGTGCTGGACAGCGCACTGTAGCAGTCCGAGTATAACGCAGAATTACGCACCCGAGAGCGCACTGCGGCTGGACAGCGCAAGGTGTAGACAGGCGCTCGGAGAATCCACAGACAGAGTGTACAAAGAGGCTTGACGGTTGACACACCAATCGGGAGAGACGGACAGCGGGACGGGGAATCTGAAGAGGCAAAGGCAGCAGAGAGCACGGTGAATAATCCAAATTTAATAATTAGAAACAGATACTTGACACGACAGGACTAGAACTAGACAAGCTAGCGGGCAGGTACATACAAAGACGAACTTGCAAAGAACAAAGGAAACGAGGGGAATTTAAATCAAACCGGATTGGACAATAATAAGAATCAGGTGTGGGACGCTGGTGAGAAAAGTCAGAGATAATGAGATCACCAGGTGGAAGACGTGCACGTGTGGAGCTGTCAAAACAAGAACACAACACATAGTGAAACAAAGACAAAGCAGCCAATAAGACCGAAATCATGACACTTTGGCTGCGTTTATGAAAACAGGCGCGATCGTGGATTACGTTTCTTTTCGGGACAAAGTGTTCGTCAAACTTCTGCATCACTAGATCAAACTCATACTCTGGATGTGGCATGGCCTCGGTTGCTGCAGGAAACACAAACGAGCTGTAAATAGGTTCGGCATCTCTCCCCATCGAGTACAAAAGTGAGTTCACCTGCACTTCGTTGCTCTCTTTATCCAGTTTTGATGCGACTCTAAACCGGGAGAATCTTTGCCGCCATGTGACCCACTCCGCTGGCTGCGAGAAATCGAACGGCTCGGGAGGTCCAAACTTTGCCATCTTGCTCTTAATGTCAGCGTGAAGTCCTTAATTCTGACACCATGTCATGTTAAGAGGCAATACACAAAACGTAATCCTCATTAAAGATAGTTTATTTAACTACAGCACAGAGTAACGTAAGCCATGCGCTTATACTCTCACAATAATAACCAAGCCCCTCCCTCTAGTTGTTCACATACCCACAACTATGGGGCTGTTTACACTTGGTATTAAAGATGTGTTTTCATCGATCGGATCACAAGTGGACGAGAGAGACACATTACGTTTACACCTGGTATTCAAATCCATCTCTTTTGTCCACCTTGACCGCTTCTGTCCTTAATACTGTGAGGGGGTGGACTGGGAGACGGTGGGCGAGTCTCTCTACTGTCATTCAAACCCGAACGGGAGTAATTATGAGCTTATATGCACGCAAACTAATATTATGTCGGAGTGCACTGCTTGTTTAGCAAGTAAACATGCTGCACAGTGTTTTGTACATGTGTATGTTAGAGCTTTCTCTGAATTTTCAGCGCAATTGATGAAATAGGATCACGCAACTTTCACACACTTTCAAAACAAAACTACGGAGATCAGCCGCTTTAGTTTTATCAATGAAAGGCTAAAAATAGCGCTATTCATGCCAGAAGTAAAAAAAAAGATGTAAAACTTGTGTTTAATACCTCAGATTAGATAAATGGGCGGAGAGAAGGCGGTCGCGTGTGGCTGTTCGAACACATTCAACCACACGTGTGTTCCGCAACTCCAAAGCGATCCGATCGAAAGTGGTTTCGACTACCTCTGGATGTGGTCGAAAGTGGACGAGCTCAAAACGTTTTGAACACCGTTTACACTTGGCATTAACGTCGTCCACTTGTGACCCGATCGACGAAAACGCATGTTAATGCCAAGTGTAAACAGCCTCTGTGGTTGCTTAGTAGGCACAAAAGGCAATCTCACAACAGGCAGCATAACACTTCTGTATGTTTATCTAAGAAAAATCCTCTTTCGTTCATTAAATTAAAGCTTTCATTATATTCATATTTTATTATTCATATTCACATTGATCTATTGCTGTATAAAATATTGGGTCCAATCTATATGATCGACAGTGGTGGAGTGGTTCATGTAGGTTGTCTACAAATTGGAAGGTTCGTGGTTCAATCCACGGCTACAACTGACCAGGTTTCGAGGTGTCCTTGAGCAAGACCGAGGGGCAACCTTCCGATCTCTCTTATGAAGCCATTACAGAAGTGACTTAAACTGCAATTCATCAACTGGCTGCTTGAGGCTGGCCCCAAAAGGGAGTCAATTCCCATAGACCACCATGTTAAAAATGGCCAACTTTACAGTAGAAAATAATATGTTTACAGCCTGGTACAAAAAGTGTTTTTGGTCTATATAGCTAATTTTGCCCTGCATGACAACTGTGAAGAGTATGATTTTTTTTGTAACTCATCCATTTAAATTATATTAAGCCTTAAAGTTCTGCATAATTAAGGGCGTAGTCACTGCTGTCACTAGACTTTCAGCAACCAGCCACCTCAGCTTCACCCATGTCCCTCCTCTTTACCCATTTTCAGTTTTTCCGCAAGTGATTCGCGGTGACGCGCGGCCAAGTTGGCGACGGCAGGCAACGTCTACTTTAAGCTTCAAAAATGATGTTCACAAACCAATGGGTGACGTCATCGACACTACGTCCATATTTTTATGGTCTATGAGCAAGACACCTAACTCCAGCTGCTCCCGATGAGCCGGATGGTGCCTTGCATGGCTGAAACTGCTGTTGGTGGGTGAATGTGAGGCAATATGTAAAGCGCTTTGGATGGCCATTGGTCTATCAAAGCGCTATATAAATGCAGTCCATTTACCATTTTTGAAATATTTTCTTCATTATTCAAATACTGACAGGATGATTGCTACAAAACCATCTTTGGATACAAATTATTTTTTTTTACATCAAAATGGATTTTGATAAAACCAAGAAGTGTCTGTCAGTATGTCGATGGTTGGGTAAAACCGATAAAACTATTTTTTCAGTGCAAACTTAAAAAGCAAATAGTCTGTCAGAGTAATGTAGTCGTGTAAGTCTGGAGGAATCTTGATCAACTACATAGTTTCAACAATTACCTGTAAACTTCATTTATTGTTTAACTGGCAGCACAAACTTCAGTTTGGGAACTTTACATTGAAGTTGCTTTGCAGCATTTTATCTGCTTTTGTTTCCGGAAGTAAGCACATATTTCTTCTGTTCATTTGAAACCACAATAAACCACAAACTTTAACCCCACAAGCAAAGAAAACACAATGTACATCACAACTGAATTGAATTGAATTCTGATGCTATAGTTACAACTAAACAACAGGGACTTTTTTATTTATGTCCTTTACTTTGTTGCCAAACTTGTTGTTGAAGTTAAACCAGAGCAGATTAAATACGACAATAAAGTTTGTTAACATACATGCAACTATATAGTATATTTATAAAACTGCTAAATATCTGTAAATAAATAATGTTATATTTTTGAATAATGCATACACAAAACACCAGACAGCTGCACTAAACAACTCGAATAAGCGTACATAAAGAAACGTATATCATAAAGCAGTTTGTTGTAGTTTCAAGTATCTTATTTATCAATATTGATAAGAGCCTAAATCAGTTTCTGACTCTTTATAATCACTCATTTTATTTGTTAGGTATTAGATTGTACATTTACATTTCATGTGTATCATATAAGCAAATTATCATAAAAAAACTGACTTTTAGAAAGTGAAAGACACAAAAAGAGTAAAGTGGAATTAAAACTGCAAGCAGTGATGGAAGGGCCCTCGCACACCTGACACCGCCACGCCGTGGCATGAGAAGAATTAAAGGGAACAGTAGTAAATAGGCATTTAAGCATGTAAACATAGGTGAACCATTTAAAAGTGTAGTATAATGTGCCACATTTCCTGTTGCTAATTACAAATGACAGCGAGGTAGCATCGTGTAAGATAGCATGAGAGAGAGAGAGTGAGTGAGCGAGTGTGTGTGTGTATGAGTGACTACATGTAAATATTGGCACGTAGATGTGTTCTGTCCAGGACTCTTATCAATCATGTGAAGTTTGGGACAAATCCGACATTGCATTATCATTGTAAACATGTTACTTCCTGTTACCAGCTGGTGGCACTATGACCGTAACTGACTATTGGCATCATAAGTGACTATCAGTGATGGGAGTAACGCGTTACTGTAACTCCACTATTTTTTTAAATCAAGTAACGCAATTACAATTACTGAAATTTAAATGAGTTCGTTACGCGCGTTACTCTATTTTGTAAAAAATAGACAAGACATATCTGATGTCGCAGGACTGTAGTTGGCGGCGCAATGATTCATTACACTTCATCATAGCTGACAGTGCATATAGAATGAACATGAAAAATCTAAACGGGACAACATACCTTTGTTTAAAAATTGTGCGCAAGTCATAATCCATCCGGTCTCATGTTTGTAAATTATCTTCACCAAGCAATCGCAGTATGACATCAACTTGCATTTGTAGTCCACAAAGGTAATAAATCTAAGAAATGATCATATATTCTTAGATGTTTACATCGGCTTCATGGAAGAGAACGATCCGCGATTGTTGTTTCCACTAAAATATTCACACTGCGGTGTACACCCGTGTTAAAACTCCATAGTATGTGTGAGCTCGCTTTTAGTTTTAGTTTCAGTCTCTCCGTATCCGAACAAAAAATCCACTCGCTCTGTGTCCATCTGACAAAACAATCCACTCGCTCTGTGTCCGTCCGACAAAACAATCCATGTAGCCTACTCCGTTTTCTGAATAAATATCTTCCTTTAATCCTGTGTATCATTTAAATCCAACAGAAAACAAACAATATATGACCAAAGAGCGCAGTCCCTGTGGCAAGCTTCACAAGCTGTGTTCCAATTCAAGTGCTGCACCCTACTAAGCATGCAATAAAAGGTGAGCACTTGCCCATTCAAGGCGCTCAGAAGTTCGCGAAGAGAACTGAAATGAGACGGTCTAACCTTCGGAGGACCCATAATTTGCCTCATCTGCTGCACACGCATCGTGCCTGTCAGCAGGACACAGCGGAGACGTTTCTAACTTATTAAAATAAATATGAAATCAGAAAAATTATAATTTATTTTAGAAAATTTGACATGTTTACACAATTGTCTCCAAATGTTTAAAGAGACACTACACAATTTTAACACATTTTATATTTTTGTAAACATGCAGAATATTTGTCTAAATGGTCTAAATGATATACATAAATAAACTAAGTTTAAATATTAAGATAATTTCTAACAAAAATATTCAAAGGTTGAATCTAAAGCAAAATAGGCTCCTACAGTATGTGATATATTAGAGTCTTACGTGTAAAATAGCCCATCCATATCATTTTACTGTTTGACTGTTCAGTACTGTTCATATTTACATTTAAAAAGCAGACATAAAAGTAACTTAAAAGTTACTTTTCTAAGTAACTAATTACTTTTGATATACAGTAACCGGTAGAGTAATTCAGTTACTTTTAAAAGAAGTAATTAGTAACTGTAACTAATTACTAATTTTTTAGTAACTTGCCCAACACTGGTGACTATTGACATGTAGATGTGTTCAGTCCAGGACTCTTATTAATCATGTGAAGTTAGGGAAAGATCGGACATTGCATAATCAGTCTAAACATGTCACTTCCTGTTGTCAGCTGGTGGCGCTATAACCATAAGTGACTATTGACATGTAGATGTGTTCAGTCCAGGACTCTTATTAATCATGTGAAGTTTGGGACAGATCAGACATTGCATAATCAGTGTAAACATGTCACTTCCTGTTGTCAGCTGGTGGCGCTATAACCATAAGTGACTATTGACATGTAGATGTGTTCAGTCCAGGACTCTTATTAATCATGTGAAGTTAGGGAAAGATCGGACATTGCATAATCAGTGTAAACATGTCACTTCCTGTTGCCAGCTGGTGGCGCTATAACCATAAGTGACTATTGACATGTAGATGTGTTCACTCCAGGACTCTTATTAATCATGTGAAGTTTGGGACAGATCAGACATTGGATAATCATTGTAAACATGTCACTTCCTGTTGCCAGCTGGTGGCGCTATAACCATAAGTGACTATTGACATGTAGATGTGTTCAGGTCATGACTCTTAGCAATCATGTGAAGTTTGGGACAGATCAGACATTGGATAATCATTGTAAACATGTCACTTCCTGTTGCCAGCTGGTGGCGCTATAACCATAAGTGACTAATGACATGTAGATGTGTTCACTCCAGGACTCTTATTAATCATGTGAAGTTTGGGACAGATCAGACATTGGATAATCATTGTAAACATGTCACTTCCTGTTGCCAGCTGGTGGCGCTATAACCATAAGTGACTATTGACATGTAGATGTGTTCAGTCCAGGACTCTTATTAATCATGTGAAGTTTGGGACAGATCAGACATTGGATAATCATTGTAAACATGTCACTTCCTGTTGCCAGCTGGTGGCGCTATAACCATAAGTGACTATTGACATGTAGATGTGTTCAGGTCATGACTCTTAGCAATCATGTGAAGTTTGGGACAGATCGGACACTGTATGCCTGAGTTCCAGCAACCTGTTTCATAGCGAAACATCAAACTTTGGCTGGCCGAAATAGACACAAATTTTAATATAGAATCAAATCCTTCGCAATTTAGCATCACAAAGGCCTTAAGATGACACTCTCCAAATATGATGATGATCCGACGAAAACTGTAGGAGGAGTTAGTTAAAGTATGACTGCTGGAAATGAGAAAAACTGAGCCAAAATCTGAGAAATAATTCAAAATAGCTGACTTCCTGTTTGGTTTAGGGCGTTGCTCCAAGAGACTTTTTTGTAGGGCTTGTAATAATACATGAGCATACCGAAATTCGTACATGTAAGTTAAACACAGTCCAAGGGCTGCTTCATTCAATATTTGAAAGTGGCGCTAAAACATGTTCCTTCAGGTTGCCAGCTGGTGGCGCTATGGCTATAAATGAAAATTGTTATGTAGATGTGTTCAGGTCAGGACTCTTAGCAATCATGTGAAATTTGGGACAGATCGGACACTGTATACATGAGTTCCAGCAACTTCCTGTTTCATTGGAAAACATCAAACTTTGTCGGGCCAGAACCGACACAAATTTTTACGTAGAGTCAAATCCTTCGCAATTTAGCATCACAAAGGCCTTAAGATGACACTCACCAAATAAGAAGATTATACGACGAAAACTGTAGGAGGAGTTAGATAAAGTATGACGCCTGGAAATGACAAAAACTGCGCCCAAATCACAAAAATAACTCCGAATAGCTGACTTCCTGTTTGGTTTACGGCTTCGCTCCAAGAGACTTTTTTGTAGGTCTTGTCATGCTACTGACGCGTACCGAATTTCGTAATTGTACGTCAAACACAGTCCGAGGGCTGCTTCTTTGAAAATTTGTAGGTGGCGCTATAGAGCCATTTTCTCACGCCTAATTCTAAAGCATACACCACATGTAAATTTTCATCACTCTTGACATCTGTGCAAAATTTCATGAGTTTTCGAGTATGTTTAGGCCCTCTAAAGTCCCGCTGAAGTCGGAGAAAAAGAAAAAAAATAATAAATATAGCTGCAAGCAGCAATGGCAGGCCCTCGCACGTTTTTTTACCGCTACACGGTGCGTCCGAGAAAACGATGCACGGTGGGCAAGGGCATCAAGTGGGTAAAATATCAGTGGGCTATTTAATGTTGTTTCTGAGCCATTTGGGGACTGTAGGTAAAAGAAACCCCACATTTAGATAAACCGGGGCGCTAGTGAGCCACTTAATAGACACGCCTTTATCTGACCTTTTTGTCAACACTTAACAGCTGACAACTCTGATGTGTGTGCCAAATATAAAGTTCAACTAAGCACGCCAAGAGCCTTAAACATGCCTGAAATTAAAGTAACGTTTGACGCGTTGCCATGGGAACAGCATTTGAGATATCAAAAATCCCTTCGCAATTTAGCGTCTACAATGTCTCAGCATCATGTTGACCACTTTTTGTGTCAATCGCATGAATCCCATACGAGGAGTATTTAAAGGTTCACAGCATGTAACAGTCAGCCTTATATATGCTGGAAAGTGAAAGCAAAGTTTGACGCGTTGCCATGGGAACAGCGTTTGAGATATCAAAAATCCCTTCGCAATTTATCATCTACAATGTCTCATTATTATGTTGCCCACTTCTGAAGTCAATCACATTATTTCCTCAGGAGGAGTATTTAAAAGTTTACCGCATGCAGATGTAAGGTTTAAATATGCCTTAAAAACGAAAGTAAAGTTTGACAGGTTGCCATGGGAACAGCTTTTGAGATATCAAAAATCCCTTCGCAATTTATCATCTACAATGTCTCGGCATCATGTTGACCACTTTTGGTAACAATCGCATGAAAATCCTAGAAGGAGTATTGAAAAGAACATCGCATGGAACTGTGAAAAAAAATCACCTTTGTGACTGACACACTTCCTGGCGTCTGGTGGTGGCGCTATACACGGGAGTCACAATAGGCACATCAATGCGATCGGAATCTTTAGACGAACAAACTTCCCGCATGGCATCACAATAAGATATTTTTTGCCTCAGATATTAGACACTTCCTGTTTCTCTGATTTCGCCACAACTTTGTCGCCTCGCCATGGCAGAACCGTTCGAGATATCAAAAATCCCTTCGCAATTTAGCAAGTCCAATGTCTCGACATCATGTTCACCACTTTTGGTGTCAATCGCATTCATCCTCTAGGAGGAGTATTTAAAAGTTCACCGCATGCATTTTTTAAACAATCCAAAATGGCGGACTTCCTGTTGGGCGGAGCTAAAATGTTAGAGGGCGAAAGTTGTTCGGGTCGATGAGATCTATATGCGTACCAACTTTCGTAAATGTGCGTACATGTTTGCCCGATCTGCGCACTACTGTTTGTTTTTGCATTACAGGGGGCGCTACAGAGCCCCCGTGCCACGCCCGTGTTCCAGCCTTTGTCTGTTCGCAATGACGGACGACTTTAACGTCTGTGCCAAATTTCAAGAGTTTTCGAGTATGTTAAGGCACCCAAAATGCCCCAAAGTGTTAAAAAAAATAAAAATAAAAAAAAAAATAAAAATAAAAAAAAAAAAAATAATAAATTCGAGCAAAAACAATAGGGCTTCGCACCTTTCGGTGCAGGCCATTCTGGCCTGCTCCTCGGTGCTCGGGCCCTAATTAAAGCTGCAAGCAGCGATGGAAGGGCCCTCGCACGCATGTGCACCGCCACCCTATGGCATTAGTTAAGCCGTGAACCAGGGGGATATGAATTAAAGTGGGTAAATATAGGTGGATATTTAAAGGAAAATTGATGTGCCACACTGCCTGTGCGCAGCAGGTGGCGCTATGACTGTACCTGATTATTGTTATATTGACGTGTTCAGGCCGGGACCCTTATCAAACTTGTGAAGTCGGGAGCAGATCAGATAATGTGTGCCTGAATTACAACCGCTTCCTGTTTCATGGCGAAATATCACACTTTGCCAGGCTGCCATGGACACACCCTTCAACGAAAAGTCAAGATGTTCACAATTTATCACCGCAAAGGGCTTAACATCAGTCTGACCAAATATGATGATGATTTGATTAAATCTCTAAGTGCAGTAAATCACAGCGTAAAACATGGCATTTCCTGCTACCTCTAGGTGGTGCTATGACTGAAGCTGAATATTGGCATTAAAATGTGTGCAGGTCAAGACCCTTATCAAACATGTGAAGCGTGGGGCAGATTGGACATTGTATGCCTTAGTTATAACAACTTCCTGTTTCATGGCGAAAACGCTGAACTTTGTCAGGCCGCCACGGACACACCCTACAACGAAAAGTCAAAAGCTCCGCAATTTAACACCGCAAAGGCCTTTAGATGAGATTGGCGAAATATGATGACGATCTAATAAAATCCCTAGGAGGAGTTCGTTAAAGTACGAAGCCTGGAAATGACCAAATTTGCACAGAAATCACAGCAAAAATTAAAAATGTCCGACTTCCTGTGGGGTTTAGAGCTTAGCTCCAAGAGACTTTTTTGTAGGTCTTGGGGTGATAGATGATTCTACCAAATTTCATATCTGTATGGTTTTCGTAGTGGGGGGGCTGTTCTTTTGAAATTTTGCAGGTGGCGCTATCGAGCCATTTCTACACGCCCACTTCTGGCGCCTTTGCCACATGTAATTTTTCGCCACTTCTGACGTGTGTGCAACATTTTATGACTTTTTGAGCTTGTTTAGCCTGTCAAAAATGGGATTCATTTAGCGATACTTTGCGAGGCCGCCACGGACATGCCCTTTAATGAAAAGTCAAGGTCGTTGCTTTTTATCATCACACAAGGTCTTGAGATTACACTGGTGAAATATGATGTTGATATGGTTAAATATCTAAGAGCAGTAAGTCACAGCGTAAAACATGGTATTTCCGGCTGCCTCTAGGTGGCGCTATAAGTGTTACTGAGTTATGCCATGTTGATGTGTTCAGGCCTGGACCCTTATCAAAGTTGTGAAGTCAGGGGCAGATCGGACAATGTATGCCTGAATTACATCAGCTTCCTGTTTCATGGCGAAACATCACATTTTGCCAGGCCGCCACGGACACGCCCTCCAACGAAAAGTCAAAAGCTCCGCAATTTAGCATCGCAAAGGCCTTTAGATGAGACTGACCAAATATGATGATGATCGGATTAAATCTCTAGGAGGAGTTCATTAAAGTACTACGCTTCGAAATGTCAAAAAATGACAGAGAATATTCAAAATGGCCGACTTCCTGTGGGGTTTAGAGCTTAGCTCCAAGAGACTTTTTTGAAGGTCTTGGGGTGATAGATGACCATACCAAATTTCGTATCTGTAAGTTTTTCGTAGTGGGGGGGCTGTTCTCTTGAAATTTTGCAGGTGGCGCTATCGAGCCATTTTTACACGCCCACTTCTGACGCCTATACTACATGTAAATTTTCGCCACTTCTGACGCGTGTGCAAATTTTCATGAGTTTTCGGGTATGTTTAGGCCCTCAAAAATGCGATCCATTTCGGAGAAGAAGAAGAAGAAGAAGAAGAAGAAGAAGAAGAAGAAAAATAATAATAAACAGAGCAAAAACAATAGGGCTTTGCACCCACGGTGCAGGCCATTCTGGCCTGCTCCTCGGTGCTCGGGCCCTAATAACTCCTTGAAGAACAATAGGGTCCTCACACCCCGGTGTGCTCGGGCCCTAATAATGGTGAATATCTTTAAATGTGGGGTTAGTTACTTTTCAAGATCAGAATCCTGAATGATTACTTCATTAGAAAGATGATGTTTCTGCAGATCATTTACAAGACCTTACTGATTAATTACATACTATAGGCACACAATTTTTAAATATTTTTTTTTTTTATAAAAAAACATTATCAGAGATTAGTTACAGAGTGGCTTTACTGTCATTTTAATATCTTCTGAAACACAGCAGGATGATGATGAAGAGTTTATGTGAGGCGCGTGTGTGGACGTCTGCGGTGCTGATATCTTGTGTGGTGTAAATGTCTGGTGAGATTTCCAATAAAGTTTCTTTAAAACAATACGTATTTACAAGATTGAAAGCTTTTATAAAATTGAGAGACAATTAAATAGTTGTGATTTACAAAGTTAGCCTGATAGCCTTCAGTGGTAAAAACTTTGTGTGTTTGTGTGGGAATTAGTACCTTATTCATTTATTCAATCACCTTTATTCATGCCAAGACAAAGAACAAGGAAACAAACTTTAAATAACAAAAGTCTTTGTCTTATGAAGTGAAAGTATTTAAAGTATTGTTGAATAATGTGTGGTTCCAGTAAATCTCCACCCACATTTATGTATAAAAACACAGATTTGAACACCTGCAGCATCACTGTTCTGCTTCATCTGTTGAAGAGAGACTCAGTGATTTTGCTCTGCAGTAGCTTTTCATCACAGGTTAATTTAATTCTCATCATGTTTACTTTTTTATTTTTAATGAATCAGTTTGGTCGTGTAAAAGAATTTTCTTTAAACAGTGTATTAAATATACAAACATTATGTGTGTGCAGGTGCAGGTTTTTCACAATGAGGTTTTTAATCTCATTGTCTGTGTGTCTGCTGGTGCTGTTTAATGGTGAGTGTTTAACACATCTTTAAATACATAACTGATGAATCTGTCTTGTGTTTGAGAATGATTAAAACATGTGAAGTATTATTTGCTAATATTATAACTTATGATCATAATACATATTTTGTATTCAACAGGTGAAATAATCAATGGACAAACAACAGGTACTGTGATCAATCTTTTACTGTAATGACATTTGTTTTCTTGCTCTCCTTTGCTAGTCAAAGAAATGTTGTTTAAAGAGGGTTATTAACAAAGATATTAATCATTCTTAAAAAAATATTGTTCAAATATAATTTTAAAACATTGATTTTTTATTTAAAATTAAACCTTGTTATATTTTACTGGTGAAATAATCAATAATCATTAATCAACAGTTGAAGTAACCACTGAAGAAACAACAACAACAACAATTGTACCAACAACAGGTACTGTGATAAATTTTCTACACTTCATATAATCTTTACTGTAATAACATTTACTTTATCTATTGTTTCCTAACTATCCATTGTCAATATAATACAAATTGTTTAAACATGGTTACAAATATTAAACATTCTTAAAAATATAAATTATGTTAAAATATACTGGGCCCTATTTTAACGATCTGAAACATAATTGCGAAGCGCAAAGCGCAAGTGACTTTGTGGGCGGATCTTGGGTTGCTATTTTCCCGGCTGCGTCCACCCTCACCGCTGAAAGCAAGGAAACGCAAGCAGTCCAACCCCAAAGTACACTTACAAATCAAGTTCACATACATTAAGGTTTCTTATGAAAACATTTTAATTATTATCTACATAAAATAAACATAATACAGACAAACAACAAACTTATGAAAATATTTTAATCGTTATTTGTATGATAATTTTTTAACGCAGCCACACAATAAATAAAAACTATTACCACAATGCTCACCACAATGATTTCCCTTATCTCATGTGTTAATATTTTTTATTGTAACAATTTATGATTTGCAAAAATAACTGTTGCATCTGTGTAGATTAGATAAGCAAGGTGTGTGCGCGTTGTGCATGCTATACATTACGGTCAAGCATGCGCCCTTAAAATAGCATAATGAACAACACGCAATGCGCAACTGACCAGAAAAAACTAGTCTAAAGTCAGTGGCGCATTGCGCGTTGTTCATTATGCTATTTTAAGGGCAGATGCTTGACCATAATGTATAGCGTGCACAACGTGCACACACTTTGCAATTGTTTTTTGAAACTGCAAAATAGCATCGGGGATGGCGCAACATGCCTCCTTTTTGTGCTGAACCGCCCAGGGAGCGCAAGTTCATTCCCTAGTTTGCCGACGTGCGTCTGTGGAGGGAAAAACCCGCTGTGCGCCGGTGCAAAATACGAATGAAACATGCGTCACTGACAAAGTCAATTGCGCTGGGTGCAAGATAGGGCCCACTATGTTAAATTATATTATGTTAAAAAATATTTTTGAAAAAGTGTTGTTGATTTTACATTTGAAATTAAACTTTGTTATTTTTTTACAAGTCCACAACAGAGTTTTGTTTCAGACGGCTAATAAACATTGTTATTTACTGTAACTGGACAAAAAAATTTTTTGTTGATTTTACTTTTTATTGCATTTAAAGTTTACATCAACAAATCATTTATTTCAAGTTATTTCTTAAAATTTAAGCTGGAACAAAGGTCATTGAGTCATTAATTTTATAAATTATTAGTTGATTAAAACATTTTAGTGTGACTAAATGATATATAAATAATAAAAATAATGATCCAAATATATTAATATATTTGAGTGTTATTATTACTTTGGTTTTATCAATGGTTTATTAAACATAAAATGTAGTTCTTTTTTTCCAAGCTTAATTTTATACATACAAACCTGGGCCGGGTTTCCCAAAAGCATCGTAAGGCTAAGTTGATCGTAAAAACGATCGTACGAATCATCTTAAAATTATGGGCCGTTTCCCAAAAGCTTTGTAACTTAAGTAGCACTTGAAAATCATCGTAGATCTACGAGTGCTCTGGAGTAATCGTTCATTCATAAGTGCATCGTAAGACAACAGAGTTACAAGGTCACCTGCAGTAGAACCAGCAAATTGCACTCCAGCAATGACGATAATGTAATGTTTTAAATCTATATTGATTTATTGGGTTCTTCTTTGTTTATTTGTTTAAATTACTTTAATATAATATATTTAAAATTAAAATGATAAATAAAATTTAAATGCTAAACATAAATTAATAAAGAAGGAAAACATATTTGGTACATTTTGGTAAAAGTTGGTACTAGCGAATTGATAAATGGTTCCTACCAATTGCTTCTAATTAATCTCCAGTAAAAATAACTGTTTTGAAAAGAAATGGCATCCGATTAAGGAAAGCAAATAAGTAAGGTACAATGCAATAATCCCTAATAATAAATAAACATAGATAATAAAAAACTGATAATAATAATCTAAACTATACATAAAATGCAGAAGGCATTTCGCAGTGGGACGAGTCCTAACTAAATACGGAAAAGTATATTTCATTATGCACAAATTATTAAAACATTGTAATAGTTTTAAACAAATAATTGTTTAAACAATAATGAAAAATATTATAAAAAAAACGTTAGTGCACATCAGCTGAAGATCATTAGCCTAAACAAGCTTCTGCAACAAATTCGAGTCATTCTAAATGTGACATTTCAGCACTTGACAAATGGATAGCGACTCGTAAGTAGCACTTAAAACCCAGCTGCGAGCGATCGTTTCACGTGCATCTTTGGGAAACGCACGTAAATGAACAACGAGTGTTCGTTAAGTAGCTCGTAGAAAGCGCTCTTAAGTGCTAAGATCAATCGTTATCGGGAAACCCAGCCCTGGGCCCAGTTCCCTGATAACGTTCACTCTAAGCGTGCTAAGAAGATTTAGAAAGATATATCTTAGCAAAGTTGTTTATGTTCCTAAGTGTGTTCCCCGAAGTGTCTCTTAGGAAGTTTCTTAACACGCTGCCTCTAAGTTCAATGTAACAATGGCGCTGTCCCAAGTGAAGGTGCTAAATTATTTGCGATTGATCGCTCAGGGATCGATTTTCCACTTCACGCGATTACGGCGTTAAGAAAGACAACACGTTCTATACAAATGGAACATTACTCAAATTATTCCAGTAACATTTTTTTAAACATAGTTTAAGTTATCCGTAAAATAAAGACTATTAATTAAATTATCAAATTGTCAGTAAAACGGGTAGATGAACCGGGTATCCCTCGCTAATTATCCACCCTCCTTATCCCGTTGTGCCACTTGTGCCGCTTTTTGACATGAGTTTAACAACTTTTAAAAATGATGTAATACACTTTTATACTAATGGTAAGGTACTTTACAAGAATTGATTGGCAAGCAGAAGCAGCAGCAGTTACTTCTGTTTAATGTGGTATTGCTGGCCATTGTTTTCAAAAAGTGGACTTTTTTGCTGTTTTTCTCCTCCTTTTGTATTTAATTATGAGCAGGGCCGTATGCAGGATTTTACAAATATGGAGGTCCAAACAGTATAAGTATTTTTAAACCAAATAATCAAATAACTATAGATTTCAAGGCAGAAGATTTGTGTTGGTCATTAGGAATACATTGTAAAAAATATATTACCCTCCTGGGCACACTGGGCTATGTCAGTAAAGTAAACATACAGTAGGCTAACTGAATATAGGTTCATTTAAGTGAATTAAGTAAAGACTATCAATCAGGGCCGGCCCTGGGCATAGGCGGAATAGGCAAATGCTAAGGGCGCCGCCGACCCCTTGGGGCGTCTGTGCGCCCCAATTTTTTTTTAATATATGTATAAACATTTAACTATAAATATTTAATTTTGCACAAGAAAACACCAGTTATTAATGAATTATTAGTAGCATAGTGTCTCGGAAGATCGTGCTTGTTAAATAGCTCTGTGGCTATACTCCACTGAAGCGGGAGTTTAAAATATAAACCCAGAATTCAGCGAACGTCAATAACAAGAAAACGAAAAAACAATCAGACCGTGACGCAGAATTTACATAATGTTACACAGACCATGTTTAAATTGCAATGTTTCTGGACAGAAATACCAACTTTGGTATCACTTTGTTTGGTATTAATAAGCTGCGCATTGGAGTACTGGCCGCGGTGCTGTTGCAACCCTATATCACGCAAATACGTGACTATTTCACGTATGGACCAACGTGAAAATATCACGTTTTCCGGTTTTGAGCGTGAGCATGTCACGTTTTCTGTTTGTGTCACTTTCACGTTTTGGTTACTCAACTTTTTTGTCCTATTTTCTAATCCTTTTTGTCGCTTCGGTTTAGGGTTAGATTTGGTGCTTGTGTTATATGTCACTTTGGGGCGGTTTCCCGGACCAGGATTAGCTTAATCCAGGACTAGGCCTTAGTTTAATTATGAAATATAACTAGTTTTAACAAATATCCCTTACTAAAAACATTACATGTGTGCATTTTGAGGTTAAACAAAGGGCACTGATGTATTTTAAGAAATGTAAGTGCAAGTTGTTTTCTGTTTGGAGAGCTCTTAAAAGTGTTTAAGTCTATGAGTAGTCTAATCCCTGTCCGGGAAACCGCCCCTTTAAGTATTTGTCACTTTAAGTATTGGTTTATAAAAAAAAGATACAAGACTTATTATTTTATATTTTCTAAACGTTAACCAATTGTCACCTGACGTTGGGGTTAGAGTTTGTTTAGTTAAGGATGTCATTTTATGTAAATCTAACCCTAAACCGAAGCGACAATGGTAAGAAATTAGGACAAAAAAGTTGAGTAACCAAAACGTGAAAGTGACACAAACAGAAAACGTGACATGCTCACGTTCAAAACCGGCAAAACGTGACATTTTCACGTTGGTCCATACGTGAAATAGTCACGTATTTGCGTGATATTAGGTTGGCTGAAGACGCGCTCGGACGGAGTACTGGTGGCAGCACAGATATTTACGTGCAACCTATTGGAAACTATTATTCGTTATTATATAATTATTATTCGTTATTTTACTTTATTACTTCCACTTAAGAAGAGTTCTGCACTTTTTATTTCAATATTTCTCTTTATATAAATATTATTTTGTACTTAAATATATAATTTCGTTATTTTACTAAGCCAACGAACTCATCTGCGCTTTCCGATAGGTTACACGTAAGGGGAAAGTAGCTTTCTTCCCCTTGAGAAGAGTTGTGCACTTTTAAACTTTTTTTTAAAAAAATATCTCTTTACAAATTTTTTTTTCTTCTATTTAAAAGCTATAGTTTCGTTATTTTACTAACCCAACTAATGACTCCTCCGCTTTACAGCAGCATCTGTGCATAAGTGCCCCCAGTACTCCGTCCGAGCGCGTCTTCAGCACTGCGGGGAGCAGCCAGCACTCCAATGTGGAGCTTATTAATACCAGACCAAAGTGAACAAGTTAGTATTTCTGTCCAGAAACATTGAAATTTAAACATGGTCCGTGTAACATAATTTAAATCCCGCGTCTCGGTCTGATTGTTGTTTCCGTTTTCTTGTTCTTGACGTCCGCTAAATTCTGGGTTTATATTTTAAACTGCCGCTTCAATGCAGTATAGCCACAGTATGCGTGCGTGCATGTGTTTCCAAAATATTTTCAAAACAAAGAAAAACAAGACAAAGCTGTGCAGTTTGTTTCTGCATAAGTTTATGAACAAAATGATTGGAATTGTGATTCTGTGATTCTAAAGGGCACCAGGTGAAATCTTGCCTAGGGCAGCAAATTGGCCAGGGCCGGCCCTGCTATCAATAATTAGTTTATTAAATTAATTCACAATATGCACATACTTATTATACACTTAATATGCTGAAATACAACATCTGTAATGCAGTGGTGGAACTAGAATTTTATAAATGGGTTGGCCAAGGATATAGGGGGTCCATATCCCATTAAAGGGAACTGGAATTATTAAAAAAGTATACATTAATCTACGATTACTTCACATTACCCCACATTAGATAAATATTCTTCTTGCCCTTGCTCAATTTAGAAATGTTCACATCTGATTTATTGTCTGTTAATAAAGCAAAACGCTTCATATTGTAGCCAACTGCAGTAACTTTAGTAAAAGTTGTTCAGGAAATCAAAATTCCATCATAAACCTTTAACATACTTTAAATAGCAGAACTCAACACTATAGGAAGAAGTTACTTAATTAACTTTAATGACTTCAACAGGTGCTGTTTATTAAGCTTTAAGACCGAATGAAATAAAATGTTTAAGCCAAAAGCTGAAAATGGGCTCACTTTATGCACACGCTACCGGTGGATGAAGCGTTGTAGCGCGCATCTGATGCATCACGTTTTCAAGTTCAAGCAGCAGTCCAGTACAACACTAATCAATATACAGTACAAAGATCTCTTCAAGAATTAAAGGGTGGCGTCGAATTTTGTTAAAAAACACGCTGAATAACGGGAAGTGATTTACTGGATGGAGTTAAATCAGCTCATTAGATTTGGACAACCATCTGGCTCAGCTGCAGTAATGCTTCTTGTCTTGTCACCTTGACAATCACTGCGTTTCATATTTCTCGTCATTAAACTGATGTATTATAGTCAGTGTTTGATTACTTACATCCTTCTTGCACTTCCACTAACTGCGCATCTGACCTCTGTGTTGCACCTCTGTCTGCCTGGTTTGATTTGATTGGTCATCTCTGTATCATTTTTACTTTACCTTACTTAATGGGGAGCAGCGCAGACCTGTTGGCCTGTGACATCACACTACCGCAAGATCTATTTACAGTTTTTTCCAATTGCTAACACACAATTTTGCAAACTAGTCTGGTTTTATCAAAAAACTTAACACAATTTACAAAACCACACACCCAAATAGCAAAATACCACATATATCCTGCAAAATGAAGCACTCCAATCTAAACTACATATAACATTATCAAAATCAAACTTTGACACAAATTGGAACACACTTCATTCATATTACCAGATTTTTGTCTAACCAACTACACACAGTTGGGCATAATGAAAAGTGCACTTTTCTTTAGTATGCTTTGCCATAATACTAAAATATGTATTAGATTGTTCGCATGCACAGAAATATTTGCAGATACACACACATGCTGTTGGATTTTTTAAATTTTTCACCAAACAAGTCACAACGCCTCGTCGACATCACAGGCAATATATTCCCTTGCCAGACATCGAGGGAAGAAGCGCCTTCAGCGCCTTATCCATCCCTAAATTGCACCAACATCAATCCCATCACATGCCTTTTCCATAGCCTGCAAAAGAGGCATGGGCACAAACGGCTGGTGGTCATATACCTTCCATATAACTCTTCTATGGGGTTCAAAAATGGCAAGTATGGTGGGAGGTATTGCACGATAAATGTTTGGTAGTCAGCAAACCAGTTTTGGACTGGGGCTGCACGATAAAAGCTCACATTGTGCCATACTACAACATACCGGTTTCTTTGGTCTGCATCATTCATACACTCTGATGGTATGAGAATGTTGTGGAGTCTTTCTAGAAATGTGAGAATATGGCTGTGTTGTATGGTCCAAGGTTGGCATGACGGTGGAGGACACCATCCATATTGGAGATGGCAGCACACATTGTGATGTTCCCACCACGTTAGCCAGGAACATCTATAATGGTTCTGTGGCCAATGACGTTCCTGTGGTCTTTTCTAGTGCTTACATCCTGATTGAAGTGTTAACAATTAACCATTCAGGTGTTTGGGCAGATGGCACATATATTGGCCATTTAGCTCGTGTAGTGTCATTTTGAATGGTAGTGTTTTGAAAAGGCAAACATGTGACTTTATGTCAGATTGTTGTGTCTTGTGCAGAGAACCGTGTTCAGTGCATTTAAAAAGTGCCATTGTGAATTGCAAAATGTGTGTAAAGCAGAAAATGTGTTTAGACTTTTGGAGACTTGAGAAGAGGTGTTGCTCTCTGTGTGTCATTTTAAATAGTTGTGCTGTTCATGTCATTTTAGTGTGTTAGCAATTGGAAAAAACTGTAAAAGCATACTGAGTCATTTACTGTTGAATCGGTCTCGCGGTGCTAAGACGACACATGCCGATTGAAAAGTGTATTGCGAAGCCGAAAATAATGTTTAAATTAATTAGCATTAAAACATTAATGTAACAATTGATTTCGTAACATTGAAACATTTAGAGCACTATTTTATTGATCTAAACGCATTGTCTAAAGCACATGGTGCACGGTCTAAACGGGCGTGTCCGATTCCACTTTTGAATATTTTAACAAAGGGAAAAATAGTATATATATATGTGTGTTTTGTGGGCGTAACATGCAATAAACCAATGAGAGTCTTAGCTCTCATCCCATTTAAAAGCAAGTTGTGCCTGGCACCATGTCTAATCCCTATTTAGGAAGCAGAATTTGTAAAGACCACCAGTTTAAGATTGATATTAAAAAAGTGTGTTGTTTTTATTTGTATTGAAACTGTTCTTTTTTTGGAATTAAAACCTTTAAAAGTCGTTTTCTTTCAGTCATGGAAGTAAAATTTAGCAGTCTTTTAATAACTGTAAATGAATGGATAGCCTACATGATCTGTGTTATCTCAAATTTTTTTTACAAATATGCAAAAAAAGGTTTGTACTCTAAAAATACAAACAAGAGATAAAGAGTTTACAAACGTGTGGAGAGCCTTCAGCACTCGGCGGTCCCTTGAGTGCTTTGAAAAGCTTTACTTTTCAAAAATTCTCATCTCATCATATCCACAGGTACAAATCATCATATACAATAAATCGGTGGGTAGCAAGAAAAAAAAACTTTTAAAAATAGATTTAATAGATTTTCATTTGTTTAAAGCAAAACATGTATTTACTTAGGCTACAGGTGAAGCTGCTTGTTACCCCTTCTAATGTCTCATAATCAATCGTCATTTATGTCCAAGAGACTCAATAATAATCTTTTAAATTTTAATCCTTTGATTTTTCATATTTTAAAATGTTTATGTGCTGCTGCAGATCCATGTGATAAGCAAACACATGTTTATATGTGCATATTACTTACGCGCCCCTTATATAGCAAAAACAAAATTTTAATTGCCTCAAATTAGCAATGCGCCAACAATGCGCCCGAACACACCTCATTTTCAAACCAGAAAGCCCATGGGTGCAAATGCATTTGCTCTTTAAACAATGTGGCGCTAAACGAAAATGATAATTGCGCCGGGTTGAAACTAGCAAAAGACACTTGCATGGCGGAGAGTATGATAGTGCCCTTAAAGTGTTCAATAACAAACGTTCTGGGTTTTAGACATAATTTCCGGATTGAGGTAGAAAATACAAAAATACGAGTTGTCTGGGAGGTATCAATATCCTGCATTCCAGACAACTCGGGTTTTGCCGAAAATCCTCCTTTGCGAATTGTATAACGATTTAAACGGAAGGAAGATAAAACAAACATGCATTGGGAAAATTAATAATTGCTTTATTTATAGTATATTTTATATTGACGTGTAAAACCATATTTTGGCAGATAATTTCTTTACTTTCATTGTTTCAGTTTGCCTGCCTGTTTATTCTTAATAATTAATGTCAAACGAACTTTGCTTGCTTGGACAGATGAACCCAACAGCGGACGATGAGGGGTTATACAAAAAGACTTTAATGATAAACAAAACAAAACAAATCCCACGTGAGGGCAAACAGCATTATACAACATATGACAGAGACTATACACTTGACTAACAACTAGACTAGATACTTGACTTGAATAACACACGACTGGAATAAACACAAACAGTACAAAATGATCTAGCACAGGACAAAAGACAAGAGGGGATTAAATAGGAAAAACTAAACAAGATAAAAAGGAAAAACAGGTGAGGGGAATTAACTAATTATTACAATAAACGGGGAGAACAAGGGGGCGGAGAGAAGAGACGAGACACAGAGAGCACATGACTCGATACACAAGAGGTGTGTTTGACATCGGCTGTGGCTGGATGTAAAGCCGAAAGTATACTAGGGACGTCCGCGTATGCGCGCCGTCCACATGACGTCATTTTCGTCATCAAGAGGGTCCACGGCCGGCCGCGCGGACCGTCCGCGTGCAGCCCAAAATTTGAGACCGCACGGACAGTGCGCGTACAGTCCACGTACAACAGCGCATCCGCGTGAAAATATTTAGACAGGGCACTCCACTATAAACAATTATACAAAGGAAATAGACAGCATTTGCACACACACTATCGTTTTTCTTCTTTAAATTTTACTTCTTCCAAGAACAGAAAGCTGTGGAGCATGTTTGTTTGATTCCTGTTCTCTGTTTTCTTGTTGTTTGTTCTAAACTGTGTTTGCAATGGTGGATCAGTTACTTTTCTTCACCTATCCTAATGTTTTAATGTACTGTAAATGTCGTCAAATCAGTGCTGCCCTGACAGCAGTGGCGGATGCAGAACGTGACATATGGGTGGGCATGGATTAAGTCCGGGTGGGCCTGAATCTATGGGTGTCACTTTTGAATAAGAAACTATAACAAGTCTATAAAATTCGTCAAAACTTCAGAACACTAATTTAAACAGCATACACACACACCCAAACTGCACGTCACATTTTTGACATTATTGATACTTTAAATTGTAATGCAACGTAACATTTATTAAGCCTTTTTGGTAAAAAAAAATATTTGGCTCTCATAGCCTACAAAAAAGAACCTGCACACAGAGACAGGAAATATAAATGAACCCCAAAAAAACGTATACTTTTTTAAATAACCTATTAAAGTGTTTAAATAAATACGGCTACTAAATGCTTAAAATGAAGCTTCTAACATCATATTCTCTTCATGCAAATCACTAAAAATATATTTTCGTTCTCACATATTTAAGTTAACTTACTAAATCAAGAAAGAAAAAGGGAATTGCTAGAATAATGTTAGACTCTGGGGTTAAACGAACTGACAAATAAATAAACATTTAATATACTTTTTGATGAGCACAAGAGCAAGCCAGAGCGGAGCAGAGGAGCGCGCATATCAGACGTGAACGAAAGGAATAATGGATTTAATGCTTTCACTTCATTTCGTGACAGTTTCACTTGTTAGTGAGGATAGTAATGGCTATGATGCCGAATTACATACAACATAATTACCTTACTAAATCTGAGAGAATGCAAACACATTACAATATTTTTTCCTCCGCCCGACGGCCAAGGCGCATCATTTTTTTTAGCCCGACAGGAATTCGCCATAGCCCGTAATGGACGTCGGGCAAGCGATTTTGCGAGGTTTGTTTTGTAGAAAGACTTTCTTTAAAGTGAATTTCGTTTTGTATAAATTGTATCTTAATATTAATCAATGTTTGATTAAACAATTGCCTCGATTTAATAAATAAGAAGCAAAAAAAGAACGTCTGTGGTGTGGATTGAAGTGAACCCACTATATTTCCGCAGCCAACACGTCTTTCTGCTTTAATGCATTTCTTAAATTAATGTCTCAATTACACAGTAGGCTTATAGGTTGTTATGATAGGCTATTTGTTGCTTAAAAGCAATAGGCTATATTGTATAAAGTGTAGCAATAAACGTGGCGTGACTTATAGTGCTGCTATATCGCTATATCAAACAACATCACTATGATCAGATGTTTTCTTTCTATTTTTTACCCCGCTGTCATATTTGTTGTGTGTTTATGTTATTGAGAGGAAAGCGCGCAGCACATATTTATAACGTGTTGTTATTCAAAATACGTTTACTTGCTTGCAAAAAGAGTTCTCAAAGTGATCATGGCTGAAAGCTGCTCGGGAATATTTCATTATAACGCAACATTCAACTGCTTTAATAGTTTTTAAATAGTTATCAGGCTTACTTATAATTTTACTGTTTTTAACATAACATGCAATAGATAAATTACATATACATATATAAAGGTATACCCTCCGCGTCAACATATTGACGCATGGTCAAGTGTCGTCAAGTATTGACGCCATGGGTGTGAGACCGTGTTAACATGTCTAACTATACAGAGTAGTATTTTTTACATTTCTGATTGGGCGGGCCAGCTGTCAATCTGGGCGGGCCCAGGCCCACCCAGGCCCGCCCATAGCTCCCCGCCTGCCTGACAGCCTGTTAGACTAATAATTTGATTAAGAAATCATTTGTATTGCGTATAGTGTCGAACGCGGCCATCCGCGTGTAGCCGCTGGGAGTATACTCGAAAAGCTGCGCGGACGTGTGCACGCGCGAGCCGGACGCGGACGCGGAAAAAAGGTATACCCCGGCCTTAACCGATCGGCGAGATTAGCCGCGTACAGGAAGGGAGGAGCTGAAAACAGAGACGTGAAGTCGGACCCGCCGTGGTTCTCGTAGTTTGCTGCATTTACGTCAGGCACAGCTGATCACGTGGCGTTTGCTTGTTTATCGCAATAAACATGATTTCTAAAATGTAAACAAAATAAAAAGTGAATTGTACTGTTTTGAATGTCCGTGTATGAGCATGAGTGGAACTGAAGAGGCATTTGTGCAACTGAGGGCGTGAATTATAAGAATAGTTACACCACACTCACGATCAATAAGGTGCCAGACAATAAAGTAGTCAATGAAAATAAAGACGTCTGCACACTTAAATCCTTAGCAGCAGGTTTTAATAACCTTTCCAAGCTTTCGGTCAAAAGACCATCTTCAGGTTATTAAAACCTGCTGCTAAGGATTTAAGTGTGCAGGCGTCTTTATTTTCATTGCAACTGAGGGCGTGAAAATAAACACGAAACACACGTGATTGTTGTCATGTGGTGAATCCGACCAATCGTGAATATAGTCCGTGCAGCTCCTCTTCGGGAAATGCGCTGGCTGACTCGGGCGGCTGATATCGAGTCGCTCTCGTGGTTCTTTAAAACCATGTGACACAGTCACGTGCCTGCAGCGCCAGCTCAAGTCAGAAAAAAATACTAACCGGAATGCACTGCTTCAAGTCAGCCGCCGATAAGTCTGCGCAGCGCCGCATGAAGTTGAACACACCATAGAACATGTGACTGTCAGAACCCTGCCATCATGACAAGACATAATATAAAACAAGACTCTATGGCAGGATCCTGACACTTGGTTGGGCTTGAGCCCCAAGTTCAAGTAACAGAACAGAGTTTCAAGTCAGCTCTAAAAGTACAAAATATCTGATTAAGCTATTACGTAGCTATTATACAATTTTTTTGGGGACGTTCTTGCGACCCGGTGGAAACCTGTCCATGACCCGGTACTGGGTTGCGGCCCGGTGGTTGGGGAACTCTGTTTTAGAGTAGTATTACATCCTTTATATCTCCAAAGAGTCAGATTTATAAAAGACAGATTAGCTTTACCGATTCTTTCTGATAATGTACGGAAAAATTCAGAAGGAGGAGTTACGAGCTATTGGAGGAGTGTCATGCAACACACTGGATAACTTATGATTCACTACATGTTCTTGTTGTTTATATAATATGCACTTACGGGCCTATTTCCAACATAACACAGAAGTTTACTTACCGCATGCAATTCATGAACCGGTTGGGACTTTTCAATGAAATCCAGCTTTCAACAAACACATGAGCAAAACAAAGCTGCTATCCGGGATAAACAAACTATATCCACTGTTTCCATAATGCTGGCTTTTCTCTCCTTACATCCAAAAACACACTTCTTCTTTCATGCCATTTTTGAGTCTTGATATAAAACAAAGCTACGCGTGAAGCCTGTAACTTAGCATCCTCGGTTCTCCCCCTCCCCCTGATTGACTTGTGGGTGTGGTTTTCCGGGGGAAGTGGCCATAAAAAGAAATGATACGTATAGCCTACCCCTGAAATGTCAGCTGAACCCGTATTTTAAAAAAAAACTAACCCTGGTGAAGTGCATTCATCACAGAAATACTCTGTAACACATCCAACTGCTTTTTTGACACTTTGCATTTATTTAGCATAAGGAGACCAACTCTAAAAGTCAGAATGCATGAAATATTCAGAATGAGGGGCAACCTTCTGAACTTTCTGATGAAGCCATTTGGAAGAAACTTAAACTGCACTTCATCAACAGGCTGCTAGAAACTGGCTCCAAATGGAGTCAATCACATAGACCCCCAACTTTACAGCAGAAATTAATATGTTTACAACCTGGGGCAAAAAGTGATTTTGGTCTATAATATAGCTAACTTTGCCATTCATGGCAACTGTGAGGGGGGTACATTTTTTGTCACAGTTAAGTCATTCGTTTAAATTATGTTCAGCCTTAAAGTTCTGCATAATTAAGGGGTGGCAGCTTGGCCATTTTCATTTATCGGGGTGTAACATGCAGTGAACCGTTTGCCAAGATGGACGACCGGCTCCGCCCACTTTTAGATTCAAAAACGCTCTTCAGAAATTTACTACTGAGGTCAAAGACATGTTTTATACAGTATGATTCAGACTCATTTAGAATGCACATGTCACATTTCGAGGCTGATGTTACTCATTCAGTGTTTGAATGCAGTCTCTGGATGAAACCTTTGAAGTGGGATGTAACCTCTTAAGTTTATTTATTTATATTCATTCCTCCAAATTCACACATTATTTTCCATCCTAAATATTACTCGAAATATGAATTTGTATGTCCTTCATACTGTTGAAATGAATATCCTTTAAGTACCTGGATGGTCTACTCTTTCCAGTGAAAATTTGCTTGCACACGAATGCAATCCACTGCCAGTGGGAAGACAGATATGTGAAGCTACACTAAAAAAAAAATTATATTATTATTAAAATTATGCGTTCAGGACTTGGTCTATGTCACTGTTTTCAAACATCAATACAAAGTTTTTCATGTTTACCTTTAATGTGCCTAGAGGTGTTAAACACAATGCACATATGAACTTGCTAACAAGAAAGCCTATCAATGTGTTTTTTATGTTATTCTTGCTAATATGTTAACGTAAGACAAAGAATAATTGGGCTGTAAAATCTTACTGTGTACTTTAGATAGGGTTTATACCATTTCCATTTTCCACTCTAAATATATGTAAAAATATTTAATTCTCACATCTATCATCATAAACACAATGACTATGAAAAAGTGGATTATAAAAGATTGTAGTTTATACAGCTCAAACACTATTTTGTACAGTTTCAATGTCCTATTGTTTGTGGTCACTTTAAAGAGTCAGTGAGTGTTTATCCTCTCATGACTTTCATTCTGTTCTCAGTATCTACAACAGTCAGCTCTGACCCATGTAATAATTACAACGTTATTGATGACTATTGGAGAGACATGCACCAAAACTCATACCAGTACTATGGACATGATGACACAACTGTTGAGTGGAACGGCTGGTATCGAATGTATTTAAATGGAGAAAGTGCTCAGATGTCTGAATGGTGTGTGACTTATGTGGGATGTGGTGGTGAAACTGGACTGTTTCTTAACGGTTCTCATCCAAGAATTGAGGATGGAGTGGTGACCCGTGAGGTTGCTGGAAGCAGTTTGTGGTGGTATTACTACAACCAGTGTGGTCAGTACAGCTCCAACTCCATCCAAGTTAAAGCCTGTCCAGGAGATTATTATGTCTATAAACTCGTCACACCAAATGTGTCACTGTCAATGCCTTCATACTGTGCAGGTAAATATCGATAACTCTTGTGATGTTTAAATATATTTTTTACCAGTATGAGGAGTTAAGTGTGCATCAAAAGATATAAAGTAAACCACAATGAAAGATTTTCTGAATTTGTCAAGCAAGTACAGTACAGACAAAGAAATTGGCCAGTTAGCTTTTTGTTTCAAACAAATAATGAGTATCAGTTAAACATACATCATGTGACCTGTGTGTTGTTATGTGTATTTATAATATAAATGAATTCTAAGGATTCTAATGGTGCTTTTACTAACAACTCTTTTCTTCATGTCAGTTGCATTCAGCAGCATCAACAATGATCCCTGTTACAACTATGAGTCTTTGGATCGTCCCTGGAGAGCAACAACAACAGAAAGTGGATTATACGTTTGTGATGATAATTTCTCCTGGAATGGCTGGTACAGACTTTATCATTATGGGATGAACATCCAAATGCCAGAGAGCTGTCCTAATACATCCAGCTGTAATGCAGGCCTGAGTCTGTCTCTCAATGGTCCTCATCCTCAGATAGAAGATGGAGTGGTGATCCGTGAGGTCTGTGCCTCATATTATTGGGGTGCCTGCTGTGATTACAAATCAAAACCCATCAGAGTTAAAGCCTGTCCAGGAAATTACTATGTCTATGAACTTGTGAAACCATTAAACTGGTGTACGGGATACTGCACAGGTAAGACTTTTCCCATTTCCTACATTTTTCAATTGCTTCAAAGTTATTATAGTGTTGTCTAAAATTGCTTTTTTTCTGTAGATGTTAGCACTACTTCAGAGGTGATTTCCACAACTCCAGCTATATTTACTGGATCCACCACCACTCCGGGTAGGTTTCAATAAAAATCATGTGTAATGTAGCTTCATGCACGCTAGTTTTGACTGCATGAGTTGCAATGCGATTTTAATACATCCAAAAGATGTATTAAATGTCAGTATCGATTCGTCAAGTTTTATATTAAGGGATTATGAACTGCAATATTATTTTTTCCGTTTTATAATGCATACTGATAGGTGCAGATCGTCTCGGTTACGTATGTAACCCTCGTTCCCTGAAGGAAGGGAACGGAGACATCACGTCGTGACCGACGAATTGGGAACCGCTTCGCGGGTGACCTATCTACTTCGAGAACTATCAGAAACGCCAATGAACTTGGCATGCAGGTATTTGCATAATGCCGGCGCCGCCCCGCCAGGTGTGTATATAAGGCGCAGGTGCATAATACCTAATCAGCTATATTATTGCTGAGAAGCCGAGCAACAGTGCCCGGCCTGAACAGCAATGGAACAGCAAACTGTGGCGACGGGACGTGACGTCTCCGTTCCCTTCCTTCAGGGAACGAGGGTTACATACGTAACCGAGACGTTCCCTTTCAGTCGGTCACTACGACATCACGTCGTGACCGACGAATTGGGAATCCCTACCAAAACGCCACTGCAGCTGAACCCTTCCAGTGCTTGCAAAAGCCCTCCGCCCTCCACATAAGGGGCGGAACCTAAGGCGAAATGCAGAAGGCCGGTCACTACCTGTTCCTTAACCCACGATAGTGAAGCAGCGAACTGGGAGAAGCGTCTAAACTGAGCGGAGCTAGAACACTGCGGAAGCCATCCCCTAAGAAGGTTAAATGGATGACATAAAAATATATGAAACAACCGACAGGTTGCTCAAAATAAAGTCTCTGAACAATACATGGTATGTTGAGAGATGCAGAGCAGGCTCTGCTAAGGAAAAACGTGGAGGATTAGAACCCCACGGACTATACACACAAATGAACCCCACGTAGGGGACAAATGTGGACGCCTAGCCTACACAGGTTTACAGAGTATACATCAGTGATAGGTTGACAGCGGATGCTCCGCAACACCAGCTATCAGGGCGGTGGAGGAGAGGCAAAAACAGTTTTTAGACGTTTTTGCCCCGATGGCCTTCCATAATGGTGCAAATGTGCAGCACCAAAATAGAGGCTCCAAGCCGACACACGAGCCGACCCTCGGCATTCTTAACTAGTTAGTAGAAAGAACCCGAGTGGAAACCGGTTCGACACGAACACTATAGAATCTTGTGAACGTATTAGGTGTCGCCCAGCCTGCAGCTCTACAAATATCTGTTAGCGAGGAACCGCGAGCCAGTGCCCAAGATGATGCCACACTGCGTGTAGAGTGGGCACGTAAATTAAATGGACAAGGCACATTCTGCTTTTGATATGCAAGGGCTATAGTATCCACAATCCAATGGGACATCCTCTGCTTGGTGACAGCTTTTCCTTTCTGCTGACCACCGTAACAAACAAAGAGCTGATCTGAGGTCCTAAAACTTTGCGTCCTGTCTATATACACACGTAGTGCACGAACAGGGCATAACAAAGCCATGGCTGGTTCTGCCTCCTCCAAAGGCAGTGCTTGGAGATTCACCACTTGATCTCTAAAAGGAGTGGTGGGAACTTTGGGCACAAAGCCGGGCCGGGGTCTCAGTGTTACGCTGGATGCAGCCGGCCCGAACTGAAGGCACGATTCATCGACCGAAAATGCATGAATATCCCCTATCCTCTTAACAGAAGCCAAAGCAAGGAGTGTTAATGTTTTCATTGTAAGAAATTTAACACTCACACTATGCAGAGGCTCGAATGGGGCTTCCTGGAGTGATTTCAGCACCAAGGACAGGTCCCAAGGAGGAATAGAGGGGGGACGCGAAGGATTCAGTCTTCGAGCGCCTCTGAGAAATCTAATGACTAGGTCGTGCTGACCCACTGTTCTACCGTTTACGGGTGAATGGTGAGCTGATATCGCAGCGATATCGACTTTAATCGTGGATGGTGACAGCCTATTCTCCAAACGACGCTGGAGATATAAAAGCACAACACTAAACGGGCATTCTCGGGGGTTTTCACTTCGGGAAGAACACCAGTCGACAAACAGGTTCCATTTAAGCGCGTAAGCCTGTCTCGTAGACGGCGCTCGCGCCGCAGCAATAGTGTTAGATACCTCTTGCGGTAAATCACTCATATCCTCCGTGCCCCGTCCAGAGACCACACATGGAGGTTCCACAGGTCGGGGCGCGGGTGCCATAATGTGCCCTCTTGTTGAGAAAGAAGGTCCTTCCTCAGGGGAATCTTCCACGGAGGGGCTGTCGCGAGGAGAGAGAGTTCTGGAAACCAACTCCTGGTTGTCCAATACAGTGCCACCAACAGCACGCTCTCCTCGTCCTCCCGGATTTTGCATAAGGTTTGCGCAATGAGGCTCACCGGAGGGAACGCGTATTTGCGCATGTTTCGCGGCCAGCTGTGTGCCAATGCATCCACGCCGAGCGAGTCGTCGGCTAGTGAATAGAACAGGCGACAATGGGTCGTCTCTGGGGAAGCAAACAGATCTATCTGCGCATTGCCGAAACGTCTCCAAATTTGCTGAACCGCAATGGGGTGGAGTCGCCATTCGCCGGGACGCGCAGCCCGGGAGAGCGCATCCGCCTCTACATTGAGCGTGCCCGGGATGTAAATGGCACGAAGAGACCTCAAATTCTTCTGACTCCAAGTGAGGAGGTGACGGGCGAGATGCGACAGGTGACGCGAGCGTAAACCGCCTTGACGATTGATGTACGCCACGGTCGCAGTGTTGTCTGTACGAACTAATACATCTTTGCCCCGTAACTCGTTGCTGAAACGGACGAGCGCAAGATATACAGCCCACATTTCCCGGCAGTTTATGTGCCAATGCAGCTGGGGTGTCGTCCAGACCCCCGAAGCCGCAAGCCCATCGTACGTGGCCCCCCACCCCGTGTCTGACGCATCTGTGCATACTATCGCATGCCTGGAGACCTGTCTCAGAGGCACACCGGCTCGGAGAAACGCACGGTCTGACCACGGAGTGAAAGTGCGACGACACGCAGGTGTAATGGTAACACGGTGAATGCCGCGCAGCCACGCTCTCCTCGGGACTCGATCGTGAAGCCAATGCTGAAGCGGTCGCATATGAAGCAGTCCGAGCGGAGTTACAGCTGCGGCTGCTGCCATATGCCCCAAAAGCTTCTGAAATTGTTTCAGCGGGACCGCGCTCTTGCTCTTGAATGTATTCAGGCAAGTCAGAATCGACTGTACACGCGCTTCTGTTAGACGAGCTGTCAAATCGATCGAGTCCAGTTCCATACCGAGAAAAGAGATTCTCTGCACGGGGCAAAGCTTGCTCTTTTCCCAGTTGACCCGAAGACCAAAACGAGCGAGGTGTTTTAAAGTTAAATCTCTGTGATCGCACAGCGTCTGACGTGTTTGAGCTATTATTAGCCAATCGTCCAGATACGCGAGAATGCGCACACCTCTCTCTCTCAGGGGTTTTAAAGCCCCCTCCACTACTTTGGTGAATACACGGGGTGACAGAGAGAGCCCGAATGGGAGGACTTTGTACTGGTATGCTCGCCCCCCGAACGCAAAGCGGAGAAACGGCCTGTGTCGGGGGAGAATTGATACGTGAAAGTACGCGTCCTTCAGGTCGATAGATGCGAACCAATCGTTTGGACGAATGCATGTAAATATGCGTTTGGGCGTCAGCATTTTGAACGGCATTCTGTGAAGTGCACGGTTCAGCAAACGCAGGTCCAGGATCGGTCGCAAGCCGCCGCTTTTCTTGGGTACAATAAAGTAAGGGCTGTAAAACCCCGACCTCATCTCGGCTGGAGGGACCGGCTGGATCGCGTCTTTCGCCAATAAGACAGCGATCTCCGCACGGAGGACGTGCGCATCGGCAGCTCTCACCGTAGTGAAACGAACGCCGGAGAATTTGGGGGGACGCCGGGCAAATTGGATCGCATAGCCGAGACGAATCGTGCGTAAAAGCCAACGCGACGGGCTGGGAAGCTGTTCCCACGCCCCCAGATACCGTGCGAGAGGGACTAAAGGCACGATCGGTGTACCCGCGGCGGGCGCAACGGAGGTGATCGCCGGTGTGTGCGTAACGGCCGCACCGACAGCAGTGTTGTGTGTGATAACACTCACCTGAGTCCGTTGCTGGGTGGTTGAGTAAGGGAGGCTCTGCTGAAGACACCTCACACCACTCGATGCACCCTCTGGCGAAGGAGGAGGGAGACGATGGGTTATGAGCCCGTAGCTGTCTCCTACCGGCTGAGAGCGCGGTGGGGTTATGAGCCTGTGCGTCGCTCTCGTTCTCCTCTGATGAGTCGGAGAACGAGGGGGGGTTATGAGTCCGCTCGTATCTCCGGAGCTCATCTGAAGACCTAGAGATGGAAGTGGAATTCGCTCTTTTTGTGGATTTGTGGGTGCCGACTGAAAAGTCGGCGGAACAGAAAAATGAAACAAAAGATTCCCCAACCGGCCCTCCTCCGGTGGGGGGAGTGGTGCCTTCACCATCTCCCGAAGAGCGATCCCCTCCATCTCTAGGTCGCCCGTCTCAGGGCCGCGTTGTTCTTGTTTTACCACCCGTTTAAGCGGGCTGAGCGGGCGGGGCGGGCTGCTGACTACCCGTTCCTCGCTTCTTAGAAGAGCCCCGGGGAGGAACGGAGGCGGCCGCCGCAGGACGCCCTCGGCGAGGAGCAGGCTGAGGCGCCGACGTGGATGGGGCAGGCGCAGGACGCTTCCGACGTGGCATGATCTGAGCGATGGCCTCAGTCTGCTTCTTGGCCGCGGAGAATTGCTGTGCAAACTCCTCGACCGTCTCGCCGAACAGGCCGGTCTGGGAGATGGCGTTCCTGGACTACCAGGGTAGACATCGCACGCCCGACGGCGCGTGCGGTGACCTTGGTCGCACGAAGCGCCAGATCTGTAGCCGCACGTAGTTCAGAGAACTCCGCCGAGTCGTGACCTCCCGCGTGCAGATCCCTCAGAGCCTTAGCCTGGTGGACCTGCAGCAATGCCATGGCATGCAGGGCAGAGGCTGCCTCCCCACAAGCCTTGTAAGCAGCACCGGACAGCGCCGAAGACTGCTTACAGGCCCGTGAGGGGAGAGTAGGCTGGTCCCGCCAGGAGGAAGCGACACCGGCCGGACACAACTGCATCGCGACCGGGCGCTCCACTGACGGGATACCAGTGTACCCCTTGGCATCTCCACCCTCGAGAGAGGTGAGAGGTAAAGGCTGATACGGCCGGTTCCGGGCGGAAAACGGGGTTTTCCACGACCGCGTCAGCTCTTCATGCACCTCGGGGAAGAAAGGCACTGGGGGCGAGGACTGAGAAGCCCTGGCACCCCCGAAGAACCAATCATCGAGGCGGGACGGTTCAGGTGGGGGAGGTTTAGTCCACTCCAAGCCGACCGCCTCCGCCGCCCGAGCGAGCATGGCTGCCATCTCAGGGTCGAACGCAGAAGCCGCAACCTGGCCCGAAGGCGGGAGCGGATCCGGATCGACGTCCGAGGCTGACAACCCCCCCTCCGACGTTACGGTGGACATCGCGTCAGGTGGAGGCTCGACAGAGCGCGAGGCCACCGTAGAACACGGGCCGCTCGTCTCCATCGGGACCTCCGCTGGCAACGGATCAGGGCGCTGGGAGCTACTGGACGAACCAGCAGACCGACCCAGCACCGTTATACGGAGGTCATCCTTCGCCAATCTGGTAGCTGCGCCCTTAGCAGCACCAGACTGGGAAGGCGGGGGCCGTTGCCGGAGGAACGACACCCGTCTCCACAAATCCGCTATAGTCATGCCCTCGCAGACGGGGCATGAGCTATCACGCAACGCTGCCTCTGCGTGCTGGAGCCCCAGACACGAGAGACAACGCTTGTGGCCATCCTGGGGGGCGATGAACACACCGCATCCAGAAACGGAGCACGGACGGAAATCCATCTTTAAAAAGACGACCCCGACCGTGACACGAATGAGTGGCTGTCTTTAAAAAGACACAAAGCTCAAACGTGCTGCTCTTTTAGGGAAATCACTCTTTTGTGCGAGCTGGTGAAACACACAGGAAGAGGCAAACGCACTCACTCGAACTCAAGTCCTAAAAAAAGAGACAGAGAGAGAGAGAAGGGTGGAGAAATACTGCGAGCCTCCGCTGAGGTGTCTTTGCCCAACCAACTTCAGCAAGCTGAGACTTTTCTTCCCAGAACAGGATCTACGAAGATCAGTTTTAGAAAAGCTTCTCGTGAGCAGATGTCTGCCGGCTTCGAAGCAATAAAGCTGATTTGGTATTATGCACCTGCGCCTTATATACACACCTGGCGGGGCGGCGCCGGCATTATGCAAATACCTGCATGCCAAGTTCATTGGCGTTTCTGATAGTTCTCGAAGTAGATAGGTCACCCGCGAAGCGGTTCCCAATTCGTCGGTCACGACGTGACGTCGTAGTGACCGACTGAAAGGGAACCAAAATGCACGAGTTACATCAGTATGATTTGGTGTGTTTGAGTTCCGCTCCATTATTCTCAAATCTCTCTCATGTTACTTTGATGTCATACCCCAATCGGTCTGCGCAGCCACATAAAGGCAAACACACATCTTTGTGAGACAGGCCACCATCGTACATCACATCCTTCTTGTGTGATTTTATTGACAGCTTAAAAAAAGTTAATGTGTTATATTTAAAATTGCTAAGCACTGAGGTGAATTAATGACTTGACGTAAGAGGTTTTCTTTGTAGCTCTGCTGAGCTCCTAGACCAGGGATGGGCAACTTCGGTCCTGGAGGGCCGGTGTCCTGCAGAGTTTAGGTCCAACTTGCCTCAGCACACCTGCCTTAAAGTTTCTAGTATGCCTAGTAAGACCTTAATTGGCTGCTTCAGGTGTGTTTAATTATGTTGAAGCTAAACTCTGCCTGTCCTAGACACATATCAGACAATCGATTCAATTGATTTGAATAATAATGAAAACATCTAATTTTGTTTTTCTTTATAATATACTTCATGAAAATGTTTTTCAATCAAATGTATGATATGCCAATTGCTCTGTTGTGACATCGAGTCTCTTGTTGAAATATAACTTTATTTTGATCTCAGGTGATCCATGCGTAAGTTATGACATACTGGACGACTACTGGAGGAACACAGAGAATTACTGGTATATGTATGGATATATAAATGAACATGATGACACTTTTGATAAACGGGACGGCTGGTATCGACTCTTCCTCAATGGAGTGAGTGCTCAGATGCCTGACTGGTGTTTTAGTTATATGCAATGTGGAGGTTTCAGTTCTCTGTGGCTTGCTGGTTCTCATCCTGGAGTAGAAGATGGAGTTGTTACTCGTGAAGTCTATGGCTCTTATTATGATCAGTGCAGTCGTTTCACATCAAACCCAATCCAAGTCAAAGCTTGTCCTGGAGATTATTATGTATACAAATTCACCAGACCAAACTTAGAAATCCCAGTCCCTTCATATTGTGCAGGTACATTCATCGTGTTTATAGACTTTATGTGACCTTTAAAGATACTGTAGCCTACATGTATTGTTTTTCTGAAAGCAATTTTATATCTGTATGCAGTATAATCAACATTTATTAATGCACTCTCTCTCTCTCTGTTTACTCATAATAGTTGTTTATAGCACTCCAAGTGTCGACCCCTGTTACAGCTACACCAGTCTGGATGAACCCTGGAGATCCACTGATAATTCTGTATATAACTACTACAATTATTATGAGCCCTACAACAACTACTTTAGCCCTTGTGATTATAATGTCAACTGGAACGGCTGGTACAGACTTTTCATCAATGGTCAGAGTGCTCAGATGTCAGAATCATGTGCCGGTTGGGGGATGTGTGGCACTTATTACCCACTGTTCCTCAAAGATCCTCATCCACAGCTTGAAGATGGAATCGTCAGACGACATGTCTGTATGTCTGGATGGAACGGCTGCTGTGGTTTTGAATCTCATCCCATACAAGTCAAAGCCTGTCCAGGAAATTACTACGTTTATGAGTTTGTCCGCCCAATGTTCTGTGCTTCTTACTGTGCAGGTAAACAATTTACTCATATGCACTTTCTGGGATTTCTTTCTTTCCTTAAACTTTATTTTTGACAAATGTATAGGACTCAGAATGTAAGACTGTATCTCTGTTGTATAAATTCATCTCTTTCATCTCCTCTCTGTTCTCCTCTCAGCTCCGACTGATCCGTGTCGTTCACTCAACTGTACTGAAGATGAATATTGTGGAGAGTTGAGCGGTGTTTACGGCTGTTTCTGCAAAAACAACCAAGCCAGATCTGATCCTGACTCTTTTGGTTAGAATCATTTCACAACATTTCTAATATTAAACTTTATTTCCTAATGCTGACAATCATTTTTTATCTTTCAGATATCATTGAAACCTGTGAGAGCAGTACAGGAAATATCTCTATATCTCGCTGTCAGCTCTTTGAAGCTGGTTTTTCAGCAAGCAACCTGCATCTCAATGATCCCAGATGCAGAGGAACCATCCAGAACGGCCGAGTGGAGTTTAGTTTTGATAACAATGGACACAACTGTGGTACAAATCTTATGGTAAGATTCAATATCTGTACAGTAGGGATGGGTGATTTTATTTACATTTGATGAAGTTATATCAAGGTGCAGTATGTATGTTTTAAATAATTCTTAGTTAGAAACGTCAAAGTGAAAAGTTGCAAAGTGAAATATCATCTGAATATTCAGATTTCACAATTATTTAACCAGTGAAATCATTTGAGAACAAGTGTCTTTTGTGAAGGAGCCATAGGCAAGAAATCCACAATAAAAATTCCACATAAAATACAATAGTAATAATAATAAATAGTAAATACAACAAACATTCAGAACAACAATAACAATACAAAACATCAAGCATAAAAAAATACATATTTACAGTGTATGTAAATATGTATTTCCGTGTACTTGTCTGAATTAAATGCAATGAGATAGACAAGTGTTTCCAGCAAGTTCATTCTGTTCTGAACACACAACGTTCTAGTGCTTGATTTACAAACTAATGATTCTTTTGAACCAGATTGTGTGAATAACATTAACTATTTAGTCACTAAGTGAATCACTCAGTGAATCCAATCTGATTGTAAAAATGTAAAAATTTAACTGTTTTACACAGTCAAAATTTTGAATAAACTTGTAAGATGCAAAAAACGTACAATATATAGAAAAAACCACAAATGTAACCACAACATCACAGGTGCCAGACACAGTATTAAAACCTGCAAATGAGACAGTACAAGTTCATACGATGGGCACTTTATATTGCCATGAGATTGGCTGCATTCGAAATCGTGTATTGTGACTAGATGAAGTACTTACTGCTTTATTAGTTAAATAGTACATTTTATATAGTATCAGTTGGGTACCGTATGAATACATTCTGGACATACTCATTATCGTCATGTAACCCATATGTTCTTTTACCTATGACAAATAATGTTTCACAACAACTGTGATCATAATTTACTCAAGTGTTGTTAAAATTACAAATAAACTGCAAGGAATTAATGCATTTCTACACTCAGATGTTAGCAAATCCCTTAGCGAATTATTCATAGCTCAGAGAATCATTCAAAGCTCAGTGAATCACTCAAAGCTTAGCGAATCATTTAGAGCTCAGCGAATCCCTTTAATATAGAAAACATCACAAAAGAAAAGACTTTAGCTGGGTTTTCTCCATGTTTTTACAAACAGGCTTACATTCAGTAAGACATCAATCTGTTAAGACTTATCCTCTGTAATCTGAATTATTGACTTCTTGTTGACTAAACTAAAGTTAATTATTTACTAAATTAAATTTAAAACAAAGCCTTTATGGAAGCTATAGTAAATGTTACTTTAATTCAGTTGACTACTGTAAGTAGATAAAAGTGGATCAAAGAAATATAATAAATATAAAATAATATATTATTAATTAAAAAATAATATAATATCTTGCAAGTTTATAATAAAATGACATTTACTTCTAATCGTTATTGTGAATCATTTACACATTGGGCCCTATCTTGCACGCAGCGCAATTGACTTTGTCAGTGACGCATGTACAGTATCATTTCGTATTTTGCACTGGCGCACAGCAGGGTTTTCCCTCCACAGACGCACGTCGGCAAACTAGGGAATGCGCTCCCTGGGCGGTTCAGCGCAAAAAAAGGAGGCGTGCTCCGGCGCAAACCATCCCTGATGCTATTTTGCAGTTTCAAAAAACAATTGCGCTACTAACAAAAAAAAAACTAGTCTAAAGTCAGTGGCGCGTTGCGCGTGGTTCATTATGCTATTTTAGGGGGCATGCTTGACCATAATGTATAGCGTGCCGAACACGCATTGCTTATCTAATCTACACAGATGCAACAGTTATTTTTGCAAATCATAAATTGTTACAATAAAAAATATTAATACATGAGATAAGGGAAACCATTATTGTGGTGAGCATTGTGGTGATAGTTGTTATGTATTGTGTGGCTGCGTTAAAAAATTCTCATGCAAATAACGATTAAAATATTTTCATAAGTTTGTTGTGTGGCTGTATTACGTTTATTTTATCTAAATAATAATTAAAATGTTTTCATAAGAAACCTTCATGTATATGAACTTGATTTGTAAGTGTACTTTGGGGTTGGACCTTGCTTGCGTTTCTTGTGTCCGATTTCAAAGCCCCCAAACCCTTTCAGCGGTGAGGGTGGACGCAGCGATGTCCTCCTGTGTGCCCGGCGTGCTCGACTTATGCTGGCAAGCTTGGGATCCGCCCGTCTCCTGACATCATTGTAGTGCTTGGCGCAGCTGATGAGACAATTGGGGCTATTTCCTCTCACGCCTGTTTAACCTACGCTGATTTGGGCGGGTTTCTCCTATCCCCATACAAAACAACTTCTCTGTCTTTGACTGCTCTTACAAGAACGTGGGTCTCCTCGGCTGTGAACCGCTCCTGGCGTGCGCCTGTCAAATCCGTCATAATAATAGCAACCCGCCATGGAACTTGCGCCCTTGCGTTTAAAGGGAATGTTGGATAGCGTTCTGATTGGTTTATTTGACGTTACGCCCAAACCACACCTATGAATAATGAACCTACTTCAGACCAACCCCTTATTGATTTGCGCCCGGCGCAAGACTTATTTCTCCCGCCGGGAAAATAGCAACAGCACCCAAGATCCGCCCACAAAGTCACTTGCGCTTTGCGCTTCAGACTTGCGTTTCAGATCGTTAAAATAGGGCCCATTATGTAAAACAGCTAGACTTTTTTGCCATCCCCTCAGCTTGACTATATTCAGTAGTTCATAGTTTACCACTGTGTGTTTTATTTGAATAAATGTTTATTATAGTTGATTGATTTGTATTAATATCTAAATGTACATGTTTGTAATCCACAGGCCAATGGCACTGATATCATTTATGAGAACTTTATTATGAGTGGACGTCAGTCATCTGGAGACGTCATCAGCAGAGAGAGAAATCTTCAGATATCTTTCAGCTGTGCTTACCCACAATTCCAAACACTTTCTATGATAGAAATCAACCCACTGGAGACGTGAGACTCCATGTCTACTTTGACACACATATAAAAGACAATCAATATACAAGAATGATACACAACTATATTGCATTATAACTGATCTATGTTGTTATTTTTCCAGCGTTATGCACCAGACCCTTCCTGCTGGTCATGGGATGTATCAGGTCCGAATGATCCCATATCATGATGTTGGGTTCTCACAGCCCTTCAATGGTAGTGTGAATGCAGACCTCAACCAGGAGATTTTTGTTGAGGTTCGTGTTGATGGGGTTGACAGTCGACAGTTGGTGACAGTGATTGACACATGTTGGGCTACACCTGTGAATGATCCAGATTACAGTCTGCGCTGGGATCTCATCACTGGAGAGTAAGAGACAAACATTTCTTTGTGTTTGCTGTAACGTGTTTAAAGACATTGAGTTAAATAAATAATCCTCCTTATCCTCAGGTGTCCAAATCCACATGATAACACCGTGAAGATTCTTCAGAATGGTAACTCAACATCCAGCCGTTTCTCCTTCAGGATGTTTGTCTTCAGCGCAGACTCCACTAAACTTTACCTGCACTGTGCTGTTCATCTTTGTCTGGCCAACAATAACTGCACAACTGTGAGTTTATAAACTTTAGCAGAACTTATGTACTGTAATGCTTCTGATACTGAGTAGTTTCGTTTTTGCGTATAAATATTAGATTTATTATAATGTTTCTCTGGTAAACATTCATTTGACATGTATAAGGTGATATATATATTTAATCTCTCTCTCTTTTTCAGTCCTGTGTCTCTGGATATCAGCGGAGGGCTCGCAGGTCTCTGGATTTCCATGACAGTTCCTCCATCTCCATGGGTCCTCTGATCGGGGCTGGTGGAGAAACAGGTGAATATTTCAGAGGATTTTCTGATTTATTTTATTTGTGGATCAATAACATTTACCTTTACATTATATTTCCTCTTCACAGATATCTCAAATCGAATAAGGATGCCTGGGGCTTAGTGTCTGTGTCGTTCTCTGATGGTGTTGTTTGTTTCTCTCATGATTTTTTTCACCTTCCTTCAGTAGATTTCTAGAAAACATGAATAACATTAACATATCATTTAATCTCATTTTAATTGATGTGACTCTGATCGTAACTTTCTAAAGGTTTCTTTATTTTGTAACTGCTATTATAATCAATAGTAATGACATATATATGAAATAAGATTTTAATTATTTTATAATGCATTAACCTTCAGATGAAGTACAGGAATAAAGAGCATCAGACTCGTGTTTGTTTAAATCATGCAGAAGATCATAAAAGAGTCTGTTTGATCTCTTATCAGTTTTTCTGCATCATAACTGCCTGTAGTTTCTGTAGTTTTGTCTTTTAATCTTTTCTTTTGAGTAAAAAGAAGAACATTAATAATACTGATCATAGTGTTGTCATTATTACTTCTGTACAATCTGTGGTTTTGTTATTTTCCATAGTGATGCTACTGACAATAATTTGTATGAGATAAATTTTTTCTTTTAAAAAAATGTTGTTTAACTGGTTAAAATACTTTATTCTTATCTGTAAAGGGTAAAATAATGATCTTGTATTGTTATAGCACTCGGTCTGATGAAGAGAAACTTCAGTATACAGTATCAGTCAGTTTCAGATTTAAACCAAACATTTATCAGTGTAACAATTTTGTTGTACACCTCATAGTGTTAATTCACTGTGAAATAATCTTTGCTGCCCTGAATTTGTTTAACTCAGATTTACAAGTAATTTTAACTTACTATTTTTTATCTTGACAAGAGATGAGTTGCTACAGACATATTTCAACTATATATTTTTTAAGTTAAAATAACGAATCTCTATTCAAGATAAATAATAGTAAGTTGAAATGACTTGTAAATCTGAGTTGATTAAACAAAAACTTACGACAGCACGGAAGTCACTGGATTTAAATGTCATGACGTTTATGAATATTTAGTTTCATATTTACATTCATCTGTTGCTGTATAAAATATTGGGTCCGCTCTATATGATCGGCAGTGGTTGAGTGCTTCATGTAGGTTGTCTACAAATTGGAAGGTTGGTGGTTCAATCCCCAGCTCTGCCTGACCAAGTGTCGAGGTGTCCTTGAGCAAGACAACAAACCACAGCTGCTCCTGATGAGCTGGATCGCGCCTTGCATGGCTGAAACTGCTGTCGGTGGGTGTATGTGAAGCGCTTTGGATGGCCATTGGTCTATAAAAGCGCTATGTAAATGCAGTCCATTTACCATTTTTGAAATATTTTCTTCATCATTCAAATACAGACAGGATGAGTGCTACAAACCATCTTTGGTTACAAATAGATTTTGATAAAACCAAGAAGTGTCTGTCAGTCTGTCGATGGTTGGGTAAAATCTACAAGACAATTTTAAACTTAAAAAGCAAATAGTCTGTCAGTAATGTAGTCGTGTAAGTCTGGAGGAATCTTGATCAACTAGTTTCAACAATTACCTGTAACCTTCATTTATTGTTTAACTGGCAGCACAAACTTCATTTTGGGAACTTTACATTGAAGTTGCTTAGCAGCATTTTTATCTGCTTTTGTTTCCTGAAGTAAGCACATATTTCTTCTGTTCATTTGAAACCATGAACTTTAATCACACAAGCAAAGAAAACACAATGAACATCACAATTGAATTGAATTCTGATGCTATAGTTACAACAAAACAACAGGGACTTTATTCTTTATGTCCTTTACATTGCTGCCAAACTTGTTGTTGAGGTTACACCAGAGCAGATTAAATACAACAATAAAAAGATTGTATGTAAACACACATTCGAATACACATTTATAAATCTGCTACATATCTATGAATAAATAATTCTACTATTGTTATTTAATGTTATTTATTTATTTTTGAATAATCCATGTGCAAAACACCAGACAGCTGCACTAAACAACTTGAATGAGCAAACATAAAGAAACACATTTCATAAAGCAATTTATCATAGTTTCCAGTATCTTTACCAATATATAAGGCTATATATCAAATCAGGTATTGGATTGTACATTTACATTTCATGTGTTTCATATTAGCAAATGATCATAAAAAACTGACTTTTAGAAAGTGCAGGACACAAAGAAAGTAAAGTGAAATAGTGAATTTCTCTGAATGTAGTGTTTGATTCCCTTTCAATAGCAGAAGCCTGAATGATTACTTCATAAGAAAGATGATGTTTCTGCAGATCATTAACAAGATCTTACAGATTAATTACATACTATAGGCAGGACATTTTTTGATATTTTTAATAATAAAAAAAAACATTATTTAGCGACAATTAACATTTGGTAAATGCATACATGCATGCTTTGTTCAACTGAGGATTGAAGGGTTCAGTTTCAGAGTCCTTTATTGACATTTTAATCAGACCTAAATCTTCATATCTTATATTTTCATATCTGACAGACAGCATGAGAGTTTATGTGTGGCCTGCGGTGCTGATATCTTGTGTGGTGTAAATGTCTGTAATGGTGAGATTTCCTGTAAAGTTTATTTAAAACAGTATTTGTTTACAAGATAGAAAGCTTTTATAAACTTGAGAGGAAATTAAATAGATGTGCTTTAACTCTATATAAGTTAATAATGACAAACCAAGTTAGCCTGATAGCCTTCAATTGTAAAAACTTTGTGTGTTTGTGTGGGAATTAGTACCTTATTCATTTATTCAATCACCTTTATTCATGACAAGACTAAGAACAAGGAAGCAAACTTTAAATAAGAAATATATTTGTCTCATGAAGAGAAAGTATTTAAAGTATTGTTAAGTGACTGTCTATAGTTCCAGTAAATCTCCACCCACATTTATGTATAAACACACAGATTTGAACACCTGTCACGTCACTGTTCTGCTTCATCTGTTGAAGAGAAAATCTCAGTGATTTTGCTCTGCAGTAGATTTTCATCACAGGTTCATTTCATTCTCATCATGTTTACTTTATTATTTTTAATGAATCTGTTTTGTTGTGTAAAATATATGTCTTTAAACAGTGTATTAAATATAAAACATGATTTATGTGCAGATGCAGGTTTGTCACAATGAGGTTTTTAATCTCATTGTCTGTGTGTCTGCTGGTGCTGTTTAATGGTGAGTGTTTAACACATCTTTAAATACACAACTGATAAATCTGTCTTGTGTTTGAGAATGATTAAAACATGTAAAGTATTAGTTCCAAATATTATAACTTATGATCATTACACATATTTTGTATTCAACAGGTGAAATAATCAATGGACGAACAACAGGTACTGTGATCAATCTTCTACACTTCATATAATCTTTACGATAATGACATTTGTTTTCTTGCTCTCCTTTGCTAGTCAAAGAAATGTTGTTTAAAAAGGGTTATTAATAAAGATATGAATCATTCTTAAAAAATATTGTTCAAATATAATTTAAAAAAGTATTGTTGATTTTCTATTGTTGATTTTTCTATTGTTATATTTTACCGGTGAAATAATCAATAATCAACAGTTGGATTAACAACAACAACAACAAGTGTACCAACAACAGGTACTGTGATCATTCTTGTACACTTCATATAATCTTTACTATAATGACATTTACTTTATCTTTTGTTTCCTTGCTATCTATTGTCAGGGTTACAAATATTAAACATTATTAAATATATATAGGCTATATTATGTTAAAATATATTATTTTTGAAAGTGTTGTTGATTTTACATTTGAAATTAAACTTTGTTATTTTTTACAAGTCCACAACAGAGTTTTGTTTCAGAAGGTTAATAAACATTGTTATTTACAGTAACTGGACAAAATACAATTTTTGTTGATTTAGTTTTTTTTTGCATTTAAATTTTACAGCAACAAATCATTTATTTCAAACTATTTCTTAAAATTTAAGCTGGAACAAAAGTCATTGAGTCATTAATTTTATAAATTATTAGTTGATTAAAACATTTGAAAATATAGTGAGACTAAATGATATATAAATAATAAAAATAATAATCCAAATATTTGAATATATTTGAGTGTTATTATTACTTTGGTTTCATTGATGGTTTATTAAACATAAAATGCAGTTCTGTTTGCCAAGCTTAATTTTATACATACAAACAAGTTTATACATTATTTTTATATATTTATTATTTTTCATCCACCCTAAAGCAAGATTGCAGTGAATTAACATTCAATGAATGTGACCCTTGAATGCTGTTCATATATTTCCCACCTCAAAACCGGAAATAATGTTTGAATTAATAAGCATTAAAACATTAATGTAACAATTGATTTTGTAACATTGAAACATTTAGGGCCCTATTTTAATGATCTAAGCGCATTGTCTAAACGGGCGTGTCCGATTCCACTTTTGAATATTTTAACGAAGGGAAAAATACTTTATGCGCCAAGCACACAACCCAATTGGGTTGTTCCTATTCTCATAATGAATGATGGGTGTGTTTTGGGCGTAACGTGCTATAAACCAATGAGAGTCTTAGCTCTCATCCCATTTAAAAGCATGTTGTGCCTGGTGCCATGCCAAATCCCTATTTAGGAAGCAGAATTTGTAAACTGAAAAACTAAGCTGAGAAAGAAGACCACCAGCTTAATATTGATATTAAAAAATTTATATTAATAAATGTAAATGAATGGATAGCTTACATGTTCTGTGTTATCTCAAAACATAATTTACAAATATGCAAAAAATGCTGTTTGTACAACAAACAAGAGAGCAGGGCCGGCCCTGGCCAATTTGCTGCCTTAGGCAAGATTTCACCTGGTGCCTCTAGAATCACAGACAATTATGTTCCGATCATTTTGTTTATAAACTTACACAGAAACAAACTGCACAGCTTTGTCTTGTTTTTCTTTATTTTGAAAATACCCACACAATACCCTGTCAGGCATTTGATCTTGACATTGTTAAAGGGGTGGTTTAATGGTATTTCAAGCTTTCTGACTTATTAACACAGTTATAGAGTTGTTTCCTCATGCTAAACGTAGGCAAAGTGTCAAAACAGCAGTTGGGCTTGTTTCAGAGTATTTCTGTGCCGAATGCACTTCGCCAGGGTTTGTACAAGTTTCGGCTAGTTTTTTTCGTATCACTTCTTTATATGGGCTTCCGCCGGAAAACTTCCCCCGGAAAACCCCGCCCAGCCGTCAATCAGCGGGAGACGCTAGAGCTTGCTAACAGCTTATCACGCCACTCAGCTTTGTTTAATTTCAAAAGTCAACAATGGCACAACAAGAAGTGTGTTTTTGGATGTAAGGAGAAGACATCCAGCCTTATGGAAACAATGGATATAGTTTATTATCCGGATTAGCAGCGGAGTTTTGCGTGTGTGTTTGATGCGGTGGATTTTCAGAACCGGGTCATGACGAGTTACACGTGGTAAGTAAGACTTCTGTCTTATGTTGGAAATAGGCGCGTGTATATTATATAAATGACATGAACATGTAGTGAATCATAAGTTAAAACAGTGTTGTATAGTGTTGCATGACTCGTACTCGCTCCTCCTGCGGTAGTAACTCCTCCTCCTTCATTTTTTCGTACGTTATCGGAAAGATTCGGTAAAGCTAATCTTTCTTTTATAAATCTGATTAAACTAAAGACTCTTCAGAGATATAAAGGATGTCATACTACTCTATAGGTACTCCAGATTAAAATCAGACATGCAGAAACAGCGTGTGTTACGTGAGCTTTAAAATCTTATCTTTTTACAAGTTTTAACACTGTACATTTAACTTCAAATATTTAATTTTGTATAAGAAAACAGCTGTTATTAATGAATTATTAGTAGCATATTGTAGTGTCTCGGGAGATTGTGCACATTGTTGAACAGCTCTGCGGCTATGCTGTACTGAGGCGGCAGTTTGAAGTGTGGACCCGGAATTCAGCGAACGTCAAGAGCAAGAAAACGGAGGCAACAATCAAACAGAGAGGCGGGATTTGCATGGCGTTGCGCGGACCATGTTTGAATTTCAATGTTTCTGGCCAGAGATACCAACTTGTTCACTTTGTCTTAGTGCTAAAGACCCGCTTTGATGGAGTACTGGTGGCACATATGCACAGATATTTATGTGCAAACTATTGGAAAGCGGAGGAGTCATTAGTTAAATAACGAAATTATAGCTTTTAAATAGAAGAGTAACATATTTTTTGTAAAGAGTTCAAAAGTGCACAACTCTTCTCAAGGGTTAGAAAGCTATACTTTTCCCCTTACATGCAACCTATCGAAAAACGATGAGTTAGTTGGGTTAGTAAAATAACGAAATTATAGATTTAAGTACAACATAGTATTTATATAGGCCTAAAAAGAAATGTTGAAATAAAAAGTGCAGAACCCTTTTTAGGTGGAAGTAATAAAGTAAAGTAACAAATAATAATTATATAATAACGAATAATAGTTTCCAATAGGTTGCACGTAAATATCTGTGCATATGTGCGCCCAGTACTCCGTCAGAGCGCATCTTCAGCACCGCGGCGACAGTGGCGGATGCAGAACGTGACATATGGGTGGGCATGGATTAAGTCCGGGTGGGCCTGAATCTATGGGTGTCACTTTTAAATAAGAAACTATAACAAGTCTATAAAATTCGTCAAGACTTCAGAACACTAATTTAAACACCATACACACAGACCCGAACTGCACGTCACATTTTTGACATTATTGATATTTTAAATTGTAATGCAACGTGACATTAATTAAGCCTTTTTGGTAAAAAGCCTACAAAAAAGAACCTGCACACAGTGACAGGAAATATAAATGAACCCAAAAAAACCTTATACTTTTTTAAATAACCTATTAAAGTGTTTAAATAAATACGGCTACTAAATGCTTAAAATGAAGCTTCTAACATCATATTCTCTTCATGCAAATCACTAAAAATATATTTTCGTTCTCACAAATTTAAGTTAACTTACTAAATAAAGAAAGAAAAAGGGAATTGCTAGAATAATGTTAGACTCTGGGGTTAAACGAAATGACAAATAAATAAACATTTAATATACTTTTTGATGAGCACAAGAGCAAGCCTACTCGTGAAGAGCGGAGCCGAGGAGCGCGTATATCAGACGTGAACGAAAGGAATAATGGATTGAATGCTTTCACTTAATTTCCTGACAGTTTCACTTGTTAGTGAGGATATTAATGACTAACAAGATGACGCCGAATTACATACAATATAATTACCTAACTAAATCTGAGAGAATGCAAACACATTACAATATTTTTTCCTCCGCCCGACGGGCAGGGCGCATAATTTTTTTTAGCCCGACAGAACGGGTAGATTCGCCATAGCCCCGGGACTTCGGGGTAGCAATTTTGCGAGTCCTGCATAGGTTTGTTTTGTTGAAAGACTTTCTTTAAAGTGAATTTCGTTTTGTATAAATTGTATCTTAATATTAATCAATGTTTAATCAAACAATTGCCTCGATTTAATAAATAAGAAGCAAATCAAGAACGTCTGTGGTGTGGATTGAAGTGAACCCACTATAATTCCGCAGCCTACACGTCTTTCTGCTTTTAATGCATTTCTTAAATTAATGTCTCAATTACACAGTAGGCTTATAGGTTGTTATGATAGGCTATTTGTTGCTTAAAAGCAATAGGCTATATTGTATAAAGTGTAGCAAAAAACGTGGCGTGACTTATAGTGCTGAGTTAGAGAGCTGGTATGGCTCTCGGTATAGGCTATCAAACAACATCACTGTGATCAGATGTTTTCTTTGTATTTTTTACCCCGCTGTCATATTTGTTGTGTGTTTATGTTATTGAGAGGAAAGCGCGCAGCACATATTTATAACGTGTTGTTATTCAAAATACGTTTTCCACTTGCTTGCAAAAAAGGTCTCAAAGTGATCATGGCTGAAAGCTGCTCGGGAATATTTTTCTCATTAACCATAATGTAACGCAACATTCAACTGCTTTATAATAGTTTTTAGTTATCAGGCTTACTTATAATTTTACTGTTTTTAACATAACATGCAAAAGATAAAATACACCACATAAAGAAGTATACATGTCTAACTATACAGAGTAGTATTTTTTACATTTCTGATTGGGCGGGCCAGCTGTCAATCTGGGCGGGCCCAGGCCCGCCCAGGCCCGCCCATAGCTCCGCGCCCGCGCGGCGAGCAGCCAGCACTCCAATGCGCAGCTTATTAATACCAAACAAAGTGGGCAGGTTGTTATTTCTGTCCAGAAACATTGAAATTTAAACATGGTCTGTGTAACATTATGTAAATTCTGCATCTCGGTCTGTTGTTTCCGTTTTCTTGTTCTTGACGTTCGCTGAATTCTGGGTTTGTGTTTTGAATTGCTGCTTCAGTGCAGTATAGCCGCGGAGCTATTTAATGAGCACGATCTCCCGAGATATATGCTACTAATAATTCATTAATAAGTGCTGTTTTCTTTTGCCAAATAAATATTTAAAGTTAAATGTGTATATACATATATTAATAAAAATAATAATTTGGGCGCACGGACGCCCCAAGGGGTCTGCGGCGCCCTTAGCATTTGCCTATTCTGCCTATGCCAAGGGCCGGCCCTGCAAGAGAGAAAAGTTTACAAACATGTGTACAGTCAAGTTTTAAATGGAAGGAGGATAAAACAAACATGCATTGGGAAAATTAACAATTGATTTATTTATACTATATTTTATATAGACGTGTAAAACCATATTTTGGCGGATAGTTTCTTTACTGTCATTGTTTCAGTTTGCCTTCCCGTTTATTCTTAATAATTAATGTTAAACGAACTTGGCTTGCTGTTCTTGAAGGCAGCTCAAATCTTGGTGTCAGGTATTGGACAGATGAACCCAATAGCGGACGATGAGGGGTTAAACAAAAAGACTTTAAATGATAAACAAGACAAAACAAAGCCCACGTGGGGGCAAACAGCATTACACAACATATGACAGAGACTATAAACTACACTTGACTAACAATTTGACATAAAACTAGACTAGATACTAACACGCGACTGGAATAAACACAAACAGGACAAAATGATCTAGCACAGGACAAAAGACAAGAGGGGATTAAATAGGAAAAACTAAACAAGATAACAAGGAAAAACAGGTGAGGGGAATGAACTAATGATTACAATGAACGTTGAGAACAAGGGGGCGGAGACAAGAGACGAGACGCCGAAGGACGAGACGAGACATGACTCGATACACAAGGTCATGAGCCTTTACATAGAACATGAGACTGCCAGAACCCTGCCATGATGACAAGACATAATATAAAACAAGACTCTATGGCAGGATCCTGACACTTGGTTGGGCTTGAGCCACAAACAGAACAGAAGAAAAATGCAATGAAAGAGGAAAGATGGCAGAAGAATTGCGGCTGGGCGTGGAGGCATGGACACTCCCATTTACCATATGCTTTTAATGATGATTGACACAGGACGGTTTAGGTTCCTTTCAAACCTACATTAAAAGTGTAGCCGTTAAAATATTATTACTGCAGTAAAAGAGTTCATTTTGATCATGGTGCCACGATCGCTGGATAATTCTGAAGATGTTTTACAGAAGAATAAAATAATTACTTTTCAGTCATTTGCGATGTCACACAATTGAACGTCTTCCCGTATTTACATGATTTGCGAGGTACGTTTGCAAAAGGTTCATAAAGTCATACCTTTGCAATTCTTTGATTGGTTGTGTTTTAGAAGTACTGTATGCTCAAACTCTAATGACAGCAATGTGATCGCCGATGCACTGATAGAGATAAAGAGAGACATCAAAAAAGAGAAAGTGCAGCTCTGTACAAAAGTGGAAATGATTTATGTTATTTCAAGTTGGCTCTTAAAGTGCAAAATACCTGATTAAGCTATTACGTAGCTATTATACTAATTTTTTTCGGGACGTTCTTGCGACCCGGTGGCAACTTGTCCACGACCTGGTACTGGGTCGCTACCCGGTGGTTGGGTCCTCTGCTTTGGAGTGGTATTACATCCTTTATATCTCCGGGGAGTCTTTATTTTTTATCAGATTTGTAGGGGACAGATTGGCTTTGCGGATTCTTTCTGATAACGTACGAAAAAATTCGGAAGGAGGATTTACGAGCTGTAGAAGGAGCAAATCACATGTGATGCAACTTAGGATTCACTACATGTGTCATTTATATAATATGCACTCACTGGCCTATTTCCAACATAACACAGAAGTTTACTTACTGCTTGCAACTCATGACTCAGTTGGGACTTTTTAATGAAATCCAGCTTTAAACAAATACACAAGCAAAACAAAGCTGCTACCGTGGATAAACAAACTATATCCACTGTTTCCATGATGATGGCTTTTCTCTCCTTACATCCAAAAACACACTTCTTCTTTCATGTCATTGTTGAGTCTTGATGTAAAACAAAGCTACGCATGAAGCCTGTAACTTATGCTGTGTTTCAGGCAGGTTTTTGAGCCCATAAATTACAACTTCAACTCACGACTCACGACTTTGTAATGTTCCAGGCAAGTCACGCCAAACTTCCTGAGCGCAAGGAATTTACATCACCTTAACATGTCCATGCGGCGATATACTTTCATGACATACTTATTGTTTTAGACACATAACATTGTAATACATAATCATGTGTATTATTTTTATATTATTATTAATTTGACTGCAACGTTATATTGTCCTAAAGTGTATTCCTACCATGTACCACTTGCAGAAACACTGCATCCGTGGGGGCCGCCATTGTTGTTTTGTATGGTTTCGCGGGCTATGTGACGTCAGAGATTACATTGATCTAGTACGAGTTCACGGGTGGGAAGTCACGGGTTTAACTGCCGTTCCAGTACACTTTCAGGGGTAGAAGGTTGGAAAAACACGGGTTACAGGTTGCCTCGAACACGGCATTAGCGTCCTCGGTTCTCACTCTCCCCCTGATTGACGTGTGGGTGTGGTTTTCCGGGGGAAGTGGCCATAAAAAGAAATGATACGTATAGCTTACCCCTAAAATGTCAGCTGAACCCGTATTCGAAAAAAAACCTGCCGAAATACTCTGTAACACATCCAACTGCTTTTTTGACACTTTGCATTTATTTAGCACTAGGAAACCAACTCTTAAACTGTGTTAATAAGTCAGAATGCATGAAATAACGTTGACCCCCCCCCCCCCAAATTCAACCAAAAATCTACTTTTTTCACATTTTGCATTTACCTCAAAATCAGTCCGTATGCATTCCGACCAGGGGGCAACCTTCTGATCTTTCTGATGAAGCCATTCGGAAGTAACTTAAACTGCACTTCATCGACAGGCCGCTATAGAGACTGGCTCCAAAAGGGAGTCAATCACATAGACCTAAAACTTTAGAGCAGAAATTAATATGTTTACAACCTGGTGCAAAAAGTGATTTTGGTCTATAATAAAGCTAACTTTGGCCTTCATGGCAACTGTGAGGGGGGTGAATTTTTTGTCAAAGTTAAGTCATTCGTTTAAATTATATTAAGCCTTAAAGTTCTGCATAATTAAGGGGGTGGCTGCTTGATTGCCACTGCTGTTCGCTTAGCTCCACCTATTTGGCCATTTTCGTTTATTGGGGAGTAACATGCAGTGAAGCATTTGCCAAGATGGACGACCGACTCCGCCCACTTTTAGATTCAAAAACGCTCTTCAGAAACCTACTATTGACGTCAAAGACATGTTTTTAAAACAGTCTATGATTCAGACTCATTTAGACTGCACAGGTCACATTTCGAGGCTGATGTTACTCATTCGATGTTTGAATGCAGTCTCTGGAGCATGTAACTGGGACACTGTTTATCAATTTATATTCATTCTTCCCAATTCACCTGCTAAATTCCATCCTAAAAATTATTTGAAATATGAATTAGTATTTCCTTAATATCATAGTGTTGAAATGGATATCCTTTAAGTACCTGTATGGTCTACTCTTTCCAGTGAAAATTCGCTTGCACACGAATGCAATCCATTATTAACACTATATCGTACAGTTTCAATGTCCTTTTGTTTGTGGTCACTTTACAGAGTCAGTGAATGTCTATCTTCTCATGACTTTCTTACATTCTTTTCTCTCAGTATCTTCAACAGTCAGCTCTGACCCATGCAATAATTACAACATTATTGATGACTATTGGAGAGACATACACCAAAACTACTACCAGTATGATCATAATGACACTACTGTTGAGTGGAACGGCTGGTATCGGCTGTATTTGAATGGAGAAAGTGCTCAGATGTCTGAATGGTGTGTGACTAATATGGGATGTGGTGGTTATACTGGACTGTATCTCAGCGGTTCTCATCCAAGACCTGAAGATGGAGTGGTGACCCGTGAGGTTGTTGGAAACAGTTTGTGGTGGTGGTACTACAACCAGTGTGGTCAGTACAGCTCCAACCCCATCCAAGTCAAAGCCTGTTCAGGAGATTATTATGTCTATGAACTCGTCACACCAAATGTGTCACTGCCAATGCCTTCATACTGTGCAGGTAAAGATATAACTCTTGTGATGTTTAGATAGAATTTCTTTATCAATATGAGGAGTTAAGTGTGCATTGAAAGATTTAAAGTAAACCACAGTGAAAGATTTTCAGAATTTGTCAAGCAAGCAGAGTACAGACTAAAAAATGTCAGTTGTCAGTTAGCTTTTTTGTTTCAAACAAATAATGAGTATCCCTTCAACATACAGCATGTGCACTTTGTGTTTTATGTGCATAGATAATATGAATGAGTTCTAAAGATTCTAATGGTGCTTTTACTAACATCTCTTTTCTTCATACTGTGCAGTTGCTTTCAGCAGCATCAACAATGATCCCTGTTACAACTATGAGTCTCTGGATCGTCCCTGGAGAGCAACAACTGAAAGTGGATTGTACATTTGTGATGATTATTTCTCCTGGAATGGCTGGTACAGACTTTATAATTATGGAATGAACATCCAAATGGCAGAGAGCTGTATTAATGGATCCAGCTGTAATGCAGGCCTGGGTCTGTCACTCAATGGTCCTCATCCTCAGATAGAAGATGGGGTGGTGACCCGTGAGGTCTGTGGGTCATATTATTGGAGTGGTAGCTGCTGTGATGTGAAGTCAGAACCCATCCGAGTTAAAGCCTGTCCAGGAGATTACTATGTCTATGAACTTGTAAAACCAATAAACTGGTGTTCAGGATACTGCACAGGTATAACTATTCCCATTTATTCAAATGTTTTAAAGTTATTTTAGTCTTGTCTTTAATTGCATTTTCTCTTTAGATCTTAACACTACTTCAGAGGTGATTTCCACAACTCCAGCTATATTTACTGGATCCACCACCACTCCTGGTAGGTTTCAATAAAAAGCATGTGTAATGTAGACCTCATGCAGGCTAGTTTTGAATTGACCTTGTTCTCAAATCACTCTCATGTTACTTTAATGTCATACCCCAATCTGTCTGTGCAGCCACATTCAGGCAAACACACGTCTTTGTGAGACAAGCCGCCGTACATCACACCCTTCTGTTCTGAGCTTGTTTGAGTTTATTTACAGCTAAAATAAGTTCATGTGTTGTATTTGAAATTGCTGAATGAATTGACGTGAAAGGGTTTTCTCTGCAGCTCTGCTGAGCTTCTAAACACATATCAGACAATCAATTTAATTGAGTAATAATTTTGAAAATATCTAATTAGTATTTTTATATAGTTATTTTCAATTAGATTTATGATATGCCAATTGCTCGGTTGTGAAATCAAGTCTCTTGTTGAAATATAACTTTATTGTGATCTCAGGTGATCCATGCTTAAGCTACAACATACTGAATGACTACTGGAGAAACACACAGGATTACTGGTATTGGTATGGATATGTAAATGGACATGATGACACCATTGAAAAATGGCATGGCTGGTATCGACTCTTCCTCAATGGATCAAGCGCTCAGATACCTGACTGGTGTGTTCCTTATATGCAATGTGGAGGTTTCAGTTCTCTGTGGCTTGCTGGTTCTCATCCTGGAGTAGAAGATGGAGTTGTTACTCGTGAAGTCCACGGCTCTTATTATGATCAGTGCAGTCAATTCACATCAAACCCAATCCAAGTCAAAGCTTGTCCTGGAGATTATTATGTCTACAAATTCACCAGACCAAACTTAGAGATCCCAGTCCCTACATATTGTGCAGGTACATTTATCGTGTTTATAGACTTTGTGACCTTTAAAGATAATGTACCCTACATGTATTGTTTTTCTGTAAGCAATTTTATATCTGTATGCAGTATAATCTACATTTATTAACGCACTCTCTCTATGTTTACTCATAATAGTTGTTTATAGCACTCCAAGTGTCGACCCCTGTTACAGCTACACCAGTCTGGATGAACCCTGGAGATCCACTGATAATTCTGTATATAACTACTACAATTCTTATGAGCCCTACATCAACTACTACTATAGCCCTTGTGATTATAATGTCAACTGGAACGGCTGGTACAGACTTTTCCTCAATGGTCAGAGTGCTCATATGCCAGAATCATGTGTTAGTGAAGGGATGTGTGGCACTTATAACCCACTGTCACTCAGTGGAGGTCATCCACAGCTGGAAGATGGAGTGGTCAGACGACATGTCTGTTTGTCCTCATGGCAAGGATGCTGTGGTTATGAATCTCATCCCATACAAGTCAAAGCCTGTCCAGGAAATTACTACGTTTATGAGTTTGTCAAACCAATATTCTGTTCTGCTTACTGTGCAGGTAAACAATTTACTCATATGCACTTTAAAATTTGACTTTTCTAGGATTTCTTTCCTACCTTAAACTTTATTTTACAATGAATAGGACTCAGAATGTAAGACTGTATCTGTGTGTTGTATGAATGCATCTCTTTCATCTCATATTTGTTCTCCTCTCAGTTCCGACTGATCCGTGTCCTTCGCTCAACTGTACTGAAGATGAATATTGTGGAGAGAGGAGCGGTGTTTACGGCTGTTTCTGCAAAAACAACCAAACCAGATCTGATCCTGACTCTTTTGGTTAGAATCATTTCTCAACAGTTCTAATGTAAAACTTTATTTCCTAATGCTGACCATCACTTTTTATCTTTCAGATATCACTGAAACCTGTGAAAGCAGTACAGGAAATATATCTATATCTCGCTGTCAGCTCTTCGAAGCTGGTTTTTCAGCAAGCGATCTTCATCTCAATGATCCCAGATGCAGAGGAACCATCCAGAATGGCCGAGTGGAGTTTAGTTTTGATAACAATGGACACAACTGTGGTACAAATCTTATGGTAAGACTCAATATCTGTACAGTAGGGATGGGTGATTTTATTCACATTTGATGAAGTTATATCAAGGTGCAGTATGTAGGTTTTAAATCATTTTTAGTTAGAAATGTCGAAGTGAAAAGTTGTTGATATAATTTGATTATTTCAGCAGTTTTACAACATGTATTTCAGTGTACTAGTCTGAATTGAATGCAATGAGATAGACAGGTGTTTCCAGCAACTTTATTCTGTTCTGAACACACAACATGTGTTAGTGCTTGAATCACAAACTAATGACACTTTTATACCAGATTGTTTTAATAATGGTTAACTATTCAGTAGGGATGTGCATCGATGCATCGCGTTTCCAATAAAAAGGCCTGTCTAAAATCAATTCTGAATCGTAAGGCTCTGATTCAGTGTTTCATGCACAGCTTGTGCATGTACTACGGCTCCGTGATCAGTAGGAAGTCCTTATCACTCTAAAATCCCTATGAGTTTGAGTCGTTTATAACGTGCACTTAAAGGGATACTTCACCGATTTAGCATTCAGCTTTGTATCTGTAGAAACCCGGCAGTATTACTGAATGACCATGTTTCCCTCCCTCATTTCCCCCTGAGAGGAGAGATATCTGCATTTTGGTTCTGCAAAAATGTCCTCCGATGATGTAAAATGACGATTTTTGCATCATCGGAGGACTTTTTTGCAGAACCAAAATGCAGATATCTCTCCTCTCAGGGGGAAATGATGGAGGGAAACATGGTCATTAAGTAATACTTCTGGGTTTCTACAGATACAAAGCTGAATGCTAAATCGGTGAAGTATCCCTTTAAAAAAGCAACACTTGTCAAACACAATCATTTAAAATATTCTTTATTATCATGAAAATACCTGAAACAATCTGAAGAACAGCGATATAAATATGCCTCTAGATATTTCCTAGAATAGTGTTAGTAATGCTACTTCTTCTGTGGCACAAATGGTGTTTCTAAGCGAGAGCGCCCCCTGGCTTTTGGATGTGGCTGCATTTCACCGTAATTCATTCAAATTCATTCATTGAGAAAACGCGCATTTGCCCATTTAATTGTCACAACCCTACTATTCAGTCACTAAGTGTGTCATGTAAAAATTTAACTGTTTTACGCAGTGGACATTTTTTATACATTTGTAAGATGCAAAAACATACAATATTTAGAAAAAAGCACAAATGTAACCACAACATTACAGGTGCCAAACACAGTATTAAAACATCCAAATGAGATGGTACAAGTTGATACGATGGGCACCTTATATTGCCATGAGATTGGCTGCATTCGAAATTGTGTATTGTGACTAGATGAAGCATCTACTGCTTTATTAGTTCAATAGTACATTTTATATAATATGTGTTGGGTACCGTATGAATACATTCTGGACTCATTATTGTCATGTGACCCATATGTTCTTTGACCTATGACATAAAACAACTGTCATAATTTACTCAAGTGTGGTTAAACTTACAAATTAACTGCAAGGAATTAATGCATTTTTACAAAAAGTTAGCAAATCCCTCAGTGAATAACTCGTAGCTCAGTGAATAACTCGTAGCTCAGTGAATAACTCGAAGCTCAGTGAATAACTCGAAGCTCAGTGAATAACTCGAAGCTCAGTGAATAACTCGAAGCTTAGCAAAGTATTTAAAGCTTAGAGAATCTCTGGAAGCTCAGTGAATCTCTCAAAGCTCAGTGAATCATTCGGAGCTCAGCGAATCACTTTAATATAGAAAACATTATAAAATAAAAGATTTAAAAAGTTTAAAAATGGTTATTGTAAATCATTTTACACGTTGTGTAAAACAGCTAGATTTTGTTGCCATCCCCCTCAGCCCAACTATATTTAGTACTACAATAATAACTATACACAGTTTACCACTGTGTGTTTTATTTGATTACATGTTTATTAGAGTTGATTTATTTGTATTAATATCTAAATGTACATGTTTGTAATCCACAGGCCAATGGCACTGATATCATTTATGAGAACTTTATTATGAGTGGACGTCAGTCATCTGGAGACATCATCAGCAGAGAGAGAAATCTGCAGATATCTTTCAGCTGTGCTTACCCACAATTCCAAACACTTTCTATGATAGAAATCAACCCAGTGGAGACGTGAGACTCCATGTCTACTTTGACACACATATAAAAGACAATCAATATACAAGAATGATACACAACTATATTGCATTATAACTGATCTATGTTGTTATTTTTCCAGCGTTATGCACCAGACCCTTCCTGCTGGTCATGGGATGTATCAGGTCCGAATGATCCCATATCATGATGTTGGGTTCTCTCAGCCCTTCAATGGAAGTGTGGATGCAAACCTCAACCAGGAGATTTTTGTTGAGGTTCGTGTTGATGGGGTTGACAGTCGACAGTTGGTGACAGTGATTGACACATGTTGGGCTACACCTGTGAATGATCCAGATTACAGTCTGCGCTGGGATCTCATCACTGGAGAGTAAGAGACAAACATTTCTTTGTGTTTGCTGTAACGTGTTTAAAGACATTTAAAGGGTTCAATAAATAATCCTCCTTATCCTCAGGTGTCCAAATCCACATGATAACACAGTGAAGATTCTTCAGAATGGTGTCTCAACATCCAGCCGTTTCTCCTTCAGGATGTTTGTCTTCAGCGCAGACTCCACTAAACTTTACCTGCACTGTGCTGTTCATCTTTGTCTGGCAAACAATAACTGCACAACTGTGAGTTTATAAACTTTAGCAGAACTGTAATGCTTCTGATACTGAGTAGTTTAGTTTTGATATAAATATTAGATTGATTATAATGTTTCTCTGGTAAACATTAATTTGACATGTATAAGGTGATATATATTTAATCTCTCTCTCTCTCATCAGTCCTGTGTCTCTGGATATCAGCGGAGGGCTCGCAGGTCTCTGGATTTCCACGACAGTTCCTCCATCTCCATGGGTCCTCTGATCGGGGCTGGTGGAGAAACAGGTGAATATTTCAGATGATTTTTCTGATTTATTTTATTTGTGGATCAATAACATTTACCTTTACATTATATTTCCTCTTCACAGATATCTCAAATCGAATAAGGATGCCTGGGGCTTAGTGTCTGTGTCGTTCTCTGATGGTGTTGTTTGTTTCTCTCATGATTTTTTTCACCTTCCTTCAGTAGATTTCTAGAAAACATGAATAACATTAACATATCATTTAATCTCATTTTAATTGATGTGACTCTGATAATAACTTTCTAAAGGTTTCTTTATTTTGTAACTAAGCTATTATAATCAATAATAATGACATATATGTGAAATAAGATTTTAATTATTTTATAATGCATTAACCTTCAGATGAAGTACAGGAATAAAGAGCATCAGACTCGTGTTTGTTTAAATCATGCAGATCTTAAAATAGTCTGTATGCTGAAGATGAAGATCTTTGATCTCTTATCAGTTTTTCTGCATCATAACTGCATGAAGGTTTCTGTAGTTTTGTCTTTTAATATTTTCTTTAAGGTATAGAGAACATTAATAATACTGATCATCATGTAGTCATTATTACTTCTGTACAATCTGTGGTTTGTTATTTTCCATGGTGATGCTACCAACAATAATTAGTATGAGATAAATCTCCTTCTACTTTAATTTTTAAAGAATGTTGTTCAACTGATTAAAATACTTTATTCTTGTCTGTAAAAGGTAAAATAATGATCTTGTGATGTTATAGGACTCGGTCTGATGTAGGGAAACTTCAGTATACAGTATCAGTCAGTTTCAGATTTAAACCAAACATATTCAAACATTTAGCAATTTAACATTATTGTTACGACTCATAAGTGTCAATACACAATGATGCATTAAATTTGTTTAATTAACTCAGATTTACAAGTAATTCAACTCACTATTATTTCTCTTGACAAGAGATGAGTTGCTACAGCTTATGAAATGAAGATGCCATATTTCAACTATAATGTCTAGTCAAGATAAATAACAGTAAGTTGAAATCTTAGTTGATTCAACAAAAAATTATGGCAGCACTAAGTCACTAGATTTAAATGTCATGATGTTTATAAATATTTCGTTTTTTAGGATATCACTTCTGTCTGTTTATCTCAGAAAATCCCTCTTTCGCTCTTTAAATAAAAGTTTTCATTAGATTAATATTTTTCTATCTATTACTGTATAAAAATATTGGGTCCGATCTACAGTATATGAGATATTTTTGAAATATTTTCTTCATTATTCAATTACTGACAGGATGATTGCCACAAAACCATCTTTTGATACAAATTATTTTTGATATAACATCAAAATGGATTCTGATAAACCAAGAAGTGTCTGTCAGTCTGTCAATGGTTGGGTAAAATCTACAAAACTGTTTTTCAGTGCAAACTTAAAAAGCAAATAGTCTGTCAGAGTGATGTAGTTGTGTAAGTCTGGAGGAATCTTGATCAACTAGACTGTAAAAAATAATATGCCCCATCTACTCAATAAAATTGTGGCAACAGATTACAAGCAATATCATTAATTACATTTAACAAATCAAAATTGATTTAGATTTTGTGAGGGTTTGGCGGACAAATGAACCCAAGAGCAGACGATGTCGGGGAAAAACAGAAAACACTTTATTTGACAACAAAACAAAAACCCACGAGGGGGTATGAAACATGAAACACTTGACAGATAACACTACAACTTGACTGGGTAACTAGACTCTAAATGTACAAACAACACGCGAACACGACACAACACAAAAATCCTGCACAGAACTAAAGATAAACTGACATTAAATAGAAGAAAGCAAACAAGATAACGAGCGGGAACAGGTGATGGGAGAAAAACCAATGATTACTAATAAGCAGGAGAACGAGGGGGCGGGGTCACAGGACAAGACACCGGAGGCACATGCCAAACACAAAAACAAGGCATGAACCTCCACACAAGGCCAGGGACTGCCAGAACTCTGCCACCATGACAAAATACAAATATAACAAAACTTCAAGGCAGAGTCCTGACAAGATTTACTCTATAAACTCCTTAATATTAACATATTCAAAAAGCCAAACTGCAATTTGCAATTAAAAATTTTATTAAAATTTAAACAAAAATATTGGGTATACTAGACAAAGATCTAGCACTATACAATAAAAAATATTATGCCATATCTACTCAATAAAAGTGTGGCAACAGATTACAAGCAATATCATTAATTAAATTCAACAAATAAAAATTGTTTTAGAATCACTCCATAAACTCTTTAATAGTAACCCATTCAAAAAGGTAATCTGCAATTTGCAATTAGAAATTAATTTAAATTTAAACAAAATATTGGGTATACAGGACAAAGACCTAGCACTATACAATAAATACTATTCAATTATACTATTTTAATTTAACATCATCCATTAATATTTTTATTAGTAATGAGTATTATATCTGATTTCAGAATGACAGACAAAGATGAATCAATTCTTATTTTATTGCAGTCAAAAGAACAGTAAAGCATCTCATTTTAATGATGTATTTGTAACAGTGTAAACTTCAAAAAGTATTTTACAGTCTTTAAAGAAAACTGTCCACATTTCCCGACGAAAGGTCCCATGTTTGTGTTCTGTTACATTGATTCACACCCAGAAAATCAGAAAGCAGTTTAGACTTACTGTACTGTAATCAGTTCATAAACTTTGAAGAATCCAGCTCCAAGAAAAGTTTCTGAAACACCTGAAAAGATGCTTGGGATACTGGAGATTCAATGCATAGATCCAATCCAATGAGGATAAAGCATGCCCTGGGAACACCTTTAAAGGGCCATTTCACCGATAGGAACATTAATCTTTATGGAAAGTGAGTCATATTTGTAGTCAAAATGTAACATAAATGTACAATTTTGTGCCTATTTGACAGAGAAAAGACAAAATGTGACTTTAGAGCACATTTGTATGAAAAACTACAACTCCCACTATGCACCACAATGCACAGCTCTGCAAGCCACTCCCATTAATCGGAACACGGCTCAGACATGCTATTATGTACATAAATGCCACGTTAGTAAAACAAAGAAAATAGCCACCACCACTGTGTCTGACAGACACCAATCATGATTTACTTTTAAACGTGATGTTACATTGTGGTACACACAATAACACTCTGGCCTGGTGTGTAGCAAAGTCTTATTCAAACAGTAACGTGCGGTTTCAGATCCACAGTACAAATGTCTTTCCAAGTACTTAAAAAAAGTGTATGCATTTTAAATGTTTATTTAGTTTTACCAATTTTCTTTTTGTGTCTTGTTTACTGTAATTACATTTGTGTTATTATTGGCCTCACTGCTCTCACAATATAGACATATAAAACACCGCTCAGATATGCTATTGTGTACATAAATGCCACGTTAGTATAACAAAGAAAATATAAACACTCACTTTAGTCAGACGTCCATTTATCCCTGCATCCTCCACACAAACGCGTCCCCTGCATAATATCTCCACAGACGCGCTGCCTCAGCTCTTGGAGCTTGTGCTCGTAAACCGAAACATGTCTTTGAAATAAGCACGCGACCAGAAACATTCACAAAACAAACGTCCATATCCTTATCTGATCCAGAAATGTTAAACCGAAAGCAAACGGCGCGAGTCCGTCCAAGCTTATATACTCCGCAGCGCGTCTGCTCGTAAACCGAAACATGTCCGTGAAATAAACATTCCAAACGCGCGCAAAGTTCCTCTCTTGCATAGAAACCTTCACCAAACAAACGTCCATATCCTTATCTGATGCAGAAATGTTATAAAGAAGCCACACAGCGAGAGAACAGGCAAGCTTCTCTACGCAGCAGAGGCCGATGGTTGCTGCTTCTTCACCGGGCTCCTCTACCCAGCCGACGCCCAGGCTCCAGCCTACTCCTCGGGCTTCTGTTCCTACATCTGCCTCAGCTCTTTGCAGTATTGTGGCTCATAAAGGTGCAATGTACAGCGGATTAGAGCATCACGCTTGTAAAATCACCCTCTTCCATGTAATATTGATTAACTTCCACTGTTATTGTAACATGAATTCTGGCTCGCTCCACAACTTCTGTTTAGCTTAGCTTAGCATAAAGATGGCGGCTGGTCGTTTTTTTTCGGTCTGTGTTCGTATATTTTCGTAAGTCCCACCCACTTATCTGTAATTGGTCTGAAGTGTGAGTGGGTCCCACCCATAGCCCCCACCTTGGAAAAATGAGGAATGAGTGTCTGTAGTCTTTCACACTCAATAGAGATACAGGATTTCCTTCTTTCAATGACGCAAAATGACGATTTTTACATCATTGAAAGAAGGAAGTGCCTCACTGAAATCAGTATTTCTCCCCTCTCAGGGGAAACTGAGGGAATGGTGCACGACCATTCAAAAACATGACTGGGATTCTAACGGTACAAAGCTTAATGCAAATGGGTGAAGTTTCCCTTTAAGGCCTCGATAACAATTCCAGCATCCCTTGGGCTTCCACTCCTAGAAGATCCATTCTTTACAATTACAGCCATCACAAGCTGCTCAAGTCCCGCCTCTTCATCTTTATCCTGCAACATTAAACAGCAAATATGTCTTAAAACCTTTATAAATGTATACAGCTTGAGTATTGAAATAATCCACACATTAAACTTGTATATTAAAATGTTTTAAAGAAAACTGGAAGATATGTGCAATGAAGTTCATCTGAGTTTGTGGCTTATTAGGTGTGTTTGAAATATGCAGTAATATTGAAAACTGATAATAAATTCTCATTGGAATTACAAATAATATCAAAAAATGTTTGAAAAGATATATAATCTATATTTATAATTAGGGCAAATCTTTTCCCTACATTTTTTTCTGTCACACGATAGGATACAGTCACATTTTATTTGTTAACCAAGTTACTCACATGTGTAACTATATACACACACATAGACTATATACACAATATAATATGTACAATATATTTATTTAATAATATTCCTCACCTTTTGTTGTGAATAAAGTTCTCCCTCAGCAATGTTTCACATTGCCTGCAGGAAGCTGCAGTACGTTACAGGCCTTCATGAACACACAATTTAGATAATAGGTCGCGAAATTAATAATAATAATAATAAATGTTCAATTTACATTATGTAGAAAGCTTAAACATTTTAAAAAGACAACTTATACATCTAATATCTTACTCACCTTTTGTGGAATTAAATGAATAATGTTATATTTCCCCTCAGTAATGATACTGTACTCTTGGGAAAATTTAACACAGGGCGTCGCAATTGAGCACACAATTAATTTACAGCGGAGAATAGTTTTGCATTACCAATTTATTCGAATACTTTGTGGATATAATTAACACAAAACTAAATAAAGCGAAAAAGACCGCAGTAAAGTCACATTTATCTTTAAAACACGAACCAAGCGAGCGAGCGAGCAGAATTTGTCATAATAGATACATACATATTACATATCTATGAGAGTTAGTGATAAGAGAACCCACCCGTTCAGAGGAACAGTATGATTGGTCCGTTTTTCTGTCACTCAAAATGAGTTGCATCTGGACCACCAATCGCAGCATGCGAATCGACGAATGCATCCTAGATATGCGACCTCCTGGGTCCTAAAGCTGAAGTTACGTCCAAACCCAGTTCATATTAATCCTTATTGTAATTAATATTACAAATTACAAACAAATTATACAAAGAAACACTGCTTATAGACTTATAAGACCAAAGATTGCCCGTTAAATTTACCCGAAATGAATTTTTTTTCTTTTTTTTTTATTAGAGAACATATGAACATCAATACAGAAAACAGGCATCAAAATAGAAACTTCCAAAGTTGAATAACAAAATAGTTATAAAAATAAAATAGAAGACATTCACAGGACGCCAAATACAGACTCATAGACATTAACAATACATGTACCTTTTACATTTTTAACAAGTTTAAGAGACTTTATTAAATGATTGATAATTTTAGGGGTAATTTTGAAGGCAAAAAATTACAAGTCAAAAGAAAGTCAAGACCACCCACAATCTTAAAAACATTATGGGGAATAAAAAACCATATTGAGTCAGGGGAAACAACACATTTTTTAACCCAATTGATCTTAAAGGTATTATTTATATCTACATAATCTAGCATTTCAAGTCCTCCTTCAGATTTCCTACCCGCTAACAGATTTTGTTTAAGGTAGTGGTGTTTATTTTTCCAACAAAAATTGAACAGTAATTTATTAATATCGTTACATGTTGAATCATGAACAAACAAAGAAAGACCAGGAAAGATAAATCTGGACAGACCTTCTGCCTTTGTTAACAAAACTCTACCTAGCATAGATAAATCCCTCCTTAACCAATTATCAAAAATCATTTTTGTTTTCTTAATTCTGTTGTTGAAATTAGATTGTTGCCTAACTGTCAAGTTTTTGGATATATAAATTCCTAAATATTTAATACATTCTTTTACTGGAATGTTGAGTAAAGATTGTTCAGATGAATCATGTACTGGAAGAATTTCACACTTTGTGATATTTAAGTGAAGGTTTGAATTAAATCAATTGCATTTTTTATTTGATTCTTATCCTTCAAAAATAAAGTTGTATCATCAGCCAATTGCGAAATTTTTATTTCTCTATTAAATAATGTAATACCATGAATATTTGGACATTTAACTATATTAATAGAAAAAAGCTCCACGACAAACAAAAACAAAAATGGGGAAATTGGACAACCCTGCCTCACACCTCTATTAATAGGAAATCTTCTAGAAGTATTATTTTGTAATATAACTGAACTATTAATTCCTCCATAAAACATTTTAACAGTTTCAATGAAATTATTACCAAAACCAAATGTATGTAAACTCTGTAACAAAAATGTATGATCGATTGTGTCAAATGCCTTATAAAAGTCTAAAAACAAAATAAAGTGCGTCTGAGTCAATAAAGTGGTTATAATCTAACAAATCTAATACAAGCCTGATATTAGAACTAATGTGCCGTTTTGCTATGAAACCAGTTTGAAATTCACTAATTATATTATTTAGGTCACTTTTTAATCTATTTGCATAAACTAATGCTAAAACTTTATAATCCACATTTAATAAAGTGATTGGTCGCCAATTGTCAATAATTAAAGGGTCTTTGTCTGGTTTTAAAATTAAACTAATAACACCTTGTTTCATAGTTGTACTCATTTTTTTATTTTCTAAACATTCCTTATACATGCTATATAAGGGGTTTTCTACCAGTTCCCAAAAGGCACAGTAAAATTCAGCGGTTAAGCCATCAGGCCCAGGGGATTTTCCTTTTTTTCAGAGAAGAGACAGCTTTATAAATTTCTGCTTTGGTAATATCATTCTCACACAATTCTCTGTAATCATTAGAAACTGTCGGAACAAAATTCTTTACAGATTGTATGAAATTACTTATTTTTTCATTATCAGTTTGGGAGGAATAAAGTTTTTCATAAAAAGAATACACAAAGGATGCTATATCTGAAGGATTACTGGATATTCTATCATTTATTTTTAAAGATGAAATACTATTTCTTGCATAATTTCTTTTTTCTAAAGAAAAAAAATAACTAGTATTCCTTTCCCCTTCCTCAAACCATTTGGCTCTTGATCTTACATAAGCTAATGTGCCGTTTTGCTATGAAACCAGTTTGAAATTCACTAATTATATTATTTAGGTCACTTTTTAATCTATTTGCATAAACTAATGCTAAAACTTTATAATCCACATTTAATAAAGTGATTGGTCGCCAATTGTCAATAATTAAAGGGTCTTTGTCTGGTTTTAAAATTAAACTAATAACACCTTGTTTCATAGTTGTACTCATTTCTTTATTTTCTAAACATTCCTTATACATGCTATATAAAGGGTTTTCTACCAGTTCCCAAAAGGCACAGTAAAATTCAGCGGTTAAGCCATCAGGCCCAGGGGATTTTCCTTTTTTTCAGAGAAGAGACAGCTTTATAAATTTCTGCTTTGGTAATATCATTCTCACACAATTCTCTGTAATCATTAGAAACTGTCGGAACAAAATTCTTTACAGATTGTATGAAATTACTTATTTTTTCATTATCAGTTTGGGAGGAATAAAGTTTTTCATAAAAAGAATACACAAAGGATGCTATATCTGAAGGATTACTGGATATTCTATCATTTATTTTTAAAGATGAAATACTATTTCTTGCATAATTTCTTTTTTCTAAAGAAAAAAAATAACTAGTATTCTTTTCCCCTTCCTCAAACCATTTGGCTCTTGATCTTACATAAGCTAATGTGCCGTTTTGCTATGAAACCAGTTTGAAATTCACTAATTATATTATTTAGGTCACTTTTTAATCTATTTGCATAAACTAATGCTAAAACTTTATAATCCACATTTAATAAAGTGATTGGTCGCCAATTGTCAATAATTAAAGGGTCTTTGTCTGGTTTTAAAATTAAACTAATAACACCTTGTTTCATAGTTGTACTCATTTCTTTATTTTCTAAACATTCCTTATACATGCTATATAAAGGGTTTTCTACCAGTTCCCAAAAGGCACAGTAAAATTCAGCGGTTAAGCCATCAGGCCCAGGGGATTTTCCTTTTTTTCAGAGAAGAGACAGCTTTATAAATTTCTGCTTTGGTAATATCATTCTCACACAATTCTCTGTAATCATTAGAAACTGTCGGAACAAAATTCTTTACAGATTGTATGAAATTACTTATTTTTTCATTATCAGTTTGGGAGGAATAAAGTTTTTCATAAAAAGAATACACAAAGGATGCTATATCTGAAGGATTACTGGATATTCTATCATTTATTTTTAAAGATGAAATACTATTTCTTGCATAATTTCTTTTTTCTGAAGAAAAAAAAATAACTAGTATTCCTTTCCCCTTCCTCAAACCATTTGGCTCTTGATCTTACATAAGCTCCCTTGGCTAAATCTGTATAAAATTTATCTATTTCTAAATTGAGGTTATACAATTTAGATTTTTCGTCATCTGACAGTGCATGTTGCTTAATTAAAGTATTAAGTTGATCTGTTATCTCTGTAATCTTTCCCTCTTCTCATAGCAATTTCTCTTACTTTAAATTTAAAAAATTCCCACTTTTGTATAAAGTTTAAATTTTTGTTTTCAAAAATATAAGCTAGTAATTTCACTTGTTCCACAAAGTAACTGTCAGAGAGTAGATTATTGTTTAATTTCCAGTATCCACGAGTCATATTACTTTTATCTTTACACCCATCAGAAGAGATCGATATCAATTTGTGATCTGAAAGAGGGGCACAAGTAATTTTTGTTTCCGTAACAAAGTGAATTAAATCATGGGGAATCCGCCAGTAGTCTATTCTCGATTTTAAGGAAAGAGAAGTATTGCTCCAATTATATTCAAAACAATTGGGATTTAAATATCTCCATACATCAGAAACCTGTAACTTGTCAGTAATAAAATAAAATAAGTCTGAAATTCGTGAACTGATAACTTTAGGCGGAAAACGGTCAACAGAATCATCCGGTGCATCGTTAAAATCACCACCAATAATTATGTGTCCATCTTTTTACTTCTTTTTTAAGTCAGTTATTTTTTCACAAATTATCTTGAACATTTCTAGATTATGAGTTCTAACATTAAACTCATAGACATTGCAAATTATTAAAGTGGAGTTGTCCAAACAAATAGTCATTATAATCCATCTTCCATTTTCTGAATGCAAATACTCAAAACATTTCCTTTAAATTTATTAAAGAAAATAGCTACACCCGCTGAATGATTGGATCCGTGGCTAAAGACAGCATAATCCCCCCATTGGGTTTTCAAAAAATTTGAGTCAGAGTCACAAGAATGAGTCTCTTGAAAAAAAGTACTTGAGCTTCTGTATGTCTTCCAAAAAGAAATAAAGCTTTTCTTTTAACAGCGTCGCGAATGCCTCGAACATTTAAAGAAATTAACTTAAACTTAGCGAACTTGAGATCCGTTGTCAAAAAAAAAAATTTTAACTAGAAAACAAAAAAGAGCTTTGGAGAAAACGAAGATTGAGAGATCATGAAACATTAAATCACTCAAAATATTTGCATCGACCCCGGTGTATGTACATTAGGGGAGACCGGGGTTGGTTGTCACAATTTTTACTCATGCATGAATTGCTCATCTTCAAAAAATCTTTCAGCAGTAATTCCTACATGAAATGAAAGCTTGGGGTCTTGACTATAAATGTGTATACTTTTTACTTTTAGAATGTATTGTAACAGGAAGTAATTAACCATCAAAGACACTCTGACACAATGTGACAACCAACCCCATTACGGGGTTGGTTTTCACAGGGTATGGGGTTGGTTGTCCCTATAGAGGTTCAATAGGATTTCAATGATAAATTGGGATCTGAAAAGATAATGTGTAACTTTTTAGTTTTTTAAAGATAGAAACAGCAAATAAGTTTTAATATGAATTCACCCCTATGATAGTTGTTATTAATGCCCCTTAGTTTAACCAATGGGATTAAAGTGGGTGATCAGTTACTTGAATAGGCTTTATGCCCAGCTGCACTATGAACTTCAGCCAGCTCCTTGTTTCCTGTCTGCCATTATTGGACAAACTGATTAATCCAGGTGTGTCTGATTATTGTTGTTGTGACTACTGAGGTCAGGCACACCTGGATTAATCAGTCTGTCCAACAATGGCAGACAGGAAACAAGAAGCTGGCCGAAGTTCAGGAAGTAGTGCAGCTGGGCTATTGTCTACTGTGTTGAGAAATAAAATGAAATAATTGTTAGTGTTAAAACCTCTTTATTTAATGCTTTATTTTATTTTAACAGCAAACAAAAACAGACAAACAGTCTTAAAAGGTCTACGTGTCCAATATTCTTATGTGACAACCAACCCTGCAAGCTGTGTGACAACCATCCCCAACTGACTTCTTGACAAACATGCTAAGCTAGCTGCCACACGGCTTTAACTTGATCGCTAAAAGATGACTCAAAATAAAGCTACTACTTTTGGCTTTTTAATGAGTGTTTTGTTTTTGAATGACTAATATCCTACAAGATCTCAACACAAAAACAACACCAACATGAAAATTTACTCTGACCCATAAAAATAAAAAAATGTCTTCTCACCTCAATGTTTTCTGTCTGCTCAGCAAAATTTCAAGTGCAAATGAGTAAGCTATTAAAGGCTAACAAATTGATATCAAAATTGTACCACAGCACCATGTAGTATGTCTGGAATAAGCAGTGTGACAACCAACCCATGAGACAACCAGCCCCGGTCTCCCCTACAGCTATCAGCCGTCTCCGCTCAGGTCTGGAACACTGACGCGTACCCCTTCAATAAAGGCAAAACCTCCCCGAAAGCCGGCCGTCTTGCCCTCTTCTCTCGTGCGTTTCACCAGAGGCCAAGCCTTTAATCTTGCAGCTCGTTCTTCCGAAGACAGGTCCTCTTTGATGTGAAGACCATTTTCTTTCAAGTATTGATTTTCTTTAGCATCTCTCCATACCGTATCCCGGAAGAGACGCATGGCAAACTGTACGATTATCACTCTGGGGCGACCATCACCTCTTTTTTTCCCCAGCCGATGAACCGAATCCACGACATCTGGAAGTTTGTGTGCAATCATCGGAGATACTTTGGAGAGGATCCTGATAACCACATCTCGAGTGTTACTTTCCTTGTCCATACCACTTTCTTTTACATTGTAAATCCTGAGATCCCATCTTCTTTTATAGTTCTGCATCCCCATACACACCTCCTTAAGATGCTTCCCAGATAGCAAAATCTGGCTGGCCCACCACTGGGCCACATATTTGCTTGAGTTCTGGCCCAGTTCTGGCTGGGTCCCCGGCCCAAAACTGGCCCACACACTAAAAATTGGATCAAACTATTAAATCTGGGCCAGTTGTGGCCCACACCCAGTAAAATAGATCTTACATACTGACTTGGCCCAGATTTGGTCAGCACACTGTAAAGTGACCTAAATTGTTTATTTGGCCCAGGTCTGGCTAGCACACTGTAAAGTGACTTAAATTGCTTATTTGGCCCAGGTCTGGCTAGCACACTGTAAAGTGACTTAAATTGCTTATTTGGCCCAGGTCTGGCCCAGACCCTTTGTTTTATGTGGCTGACAACATCTGCATGGTCCCTGGGCCAGATGTGGCCCAGAAACTGGTAAATATTGTATAATTTTTATTTTTCAAGAAAAATACACCCATTTAAGAAGATTAAGAGCCTTTTATTAAAAAAATACACACATCACATTAGTGTGAATTAACAGTTAACAAATACATAAATATGAACATGTTTTAACATGTACCAACAATTAACCGTAATTTTGAACATATTAATTCTTAACAAATTTAGTACACTTTACAAAAACCCAACAAATACAAACAGACATACTGTATATCTCTTACACAACACATTTTACAAGCACATAACCCACTTTATAAACATTTTTAAAGGGATAGTTCACCCTTAAAATTATAATTTTCTCATAAATCACTTACCCCTGTGTCGTTCTAAACCATCAAGTGCTCTGATTGTCTTCAGAATACATTTTTAGAATTTTTTTATGAAAACCGGGAGGCTTTTGTCTGTCCCATTGACTTAAGTTAGTCTCACAATCCGTTTCCCAGAAAAGAATGAAAGACATCGCCAAAAAGGTCAATTTTCCATTAGTAGTTTAATAATAATATTATGAAGTGACAAGAACACTTTGTGCACAAAGAAAATAAAACGAATGATTTCAACAATTTGTTCTCCTCCTTAGTTGTTGAAAGTGTAATCAAGACCAGACTACGGCGATGCTGCTGACATCACCTGCAGCTCTCGTCACTTGCTGATGTGGTTACCAATGTTTTTTTTTGTTTTTCTACGCTTTTTTTTAAAGCATAATGCAAACATTGTAACAATACTTAAACAGCCCAAATAAATGTACAAATTACTTGGCAGCCTATTCTGTCTGTACGCTGGGAACTACGTCAGCAGGTGACGTCAGCAGCAGGTGACGTCAGCAGGATGCGCCGTAGTCTGGTCGTTAACAGGCTTTGAACGACCAAGGAGAAGAACAAACTGTTGAAAAAAAATGTTCATTGAAATACTGATGGAACACTGAACTTTTTGGCAATGTCTTTCATTCTTTTGTGTTAAACGGATTGTAAAACTTACTAAAATCAATGGGACGGATAGAAGCCTCCCAGTTTTCATCAAAAATATCTAAAAACGTGTTCTAAAGACAATCTAAGCACTTGTTGGTTTAGAACGACAGAGGGGAAGTGATTTATGATAAAATTGCAATTTTGGGGTGAATTATCCAACATGTAAAACAAATTAATTAACATTTAAAGAAAAAAATTCTCTCTCACACACACACCACACACACACATTGGCATATGTGGTTTACCGGGACAATTCCATAGACACAAAGCATTTTATTCTGTACAAACTGTATATTCTATTGCCTTAACTTACCCCAGTCCCTAAGCCCAACCATATCAAAAATCTGTTGGAAGTCTTTAATCTGAAAAAGTACCACTTAGTATTGTGTCCCTGTAAAGCATGTTTATAGCATATTAAACATGTCATCAGAGCCGGCCCAGCCACTAAACGACCATTGCGATTGCAAAGGGCCTCGTGGCCAGCAGAGGGCCCCCTAAAGTCACTTAGCTAGTGGTTGAAAAAAATAATTAATCAAAAGTTACATAAAATAAATATAAATATTAATTATTTATTATTATGGCAATGTTAAAAAGGCTGTTACTTGTTATTATAGTTATTATAAAAGTTCGCTAATAAGATCTCTTTCTTGCCGAGATTGATTGACACACAGCATCCAGCACAGCAGCCAATCAGTGCCCGCGATCTATGTGCAGGCGAGCATCCCGCCCACAGAACGCAAAGTTGAGTTGAGCCGGATCGCTGATACAGACGCGAACTTTTGCTGTTGCTTTAAGGACAATTTCTTTAATGTTATGTGTGTTTGTGCATAAATGCGAAGTAAGTGGATCTTATTTGACTTCGGTAATGACCAAACCTGTGTTCTGTTTGACTTCTCTTTCTTATATTTGCCATCATAACGTAAATTGGTTTATTAAGCTTAATAATTAATATTTAAACGGTTTAACATGGTAAATTAATTCTGTTACGCTTATATTTCACGTATGCCATTGTCATTTCTACATATTTATGTCATTTGTGTAATTATATTGTTAAACGTCTGAATTTAAAGTGTTTTATGTGTAAGAGTAAACAAACTCATGCGCATATGCGTGGTAACATGTCCAGACAGCGCACCGTTGTTAAACCACCTGCTAGCCTTTGCAAAAGTGTATAATGTCACTGTTCAGTGTTTAATATTTAAACTATAGCAATGCATACGACATACAGTAGCCAGCTTTGTTAGATTAATGTTATGAATGCAATGTTAAATGTTAATCTTCAATTATTAATATTATTTGCAAGTTAATTGTTATTATTCACAAACCTATGTGCCTCTTAAACTCTGCTGTCAATTAAAAATGTTTCTTTAATGGTCAGTGAAAATGACTTTATCAGTCTTTTTATTAAGCAAGTTCATCCGTGTGTATTTGTTGCACTGCACTGCCATTCAGTTCAGTCAGTGGCATCATATTTTTCCTGTTAGACATCAAACATGGAACTGAAATCAAGAACTCAAGGGGGCAGTTTCCCTGACAGGAATTAAACTAGACCTAGACTAAAATAAAAGTAGGCTAAGAGCTGTCCAAACTGAAAAAAGCTTGCACTGACATAACTTAAAATACACCAGTGCCCTTTGTTTTGCCTCAATATCCACAGAAATAATGTTTTTAGTAAGGCATTTTTGTTAAAATTAGTTATGTTTTCTAATTAAACTAAGGCCGAGTCCTGTCTTAAGATATTCCCTGTCCGGGACCACCCTAAGGTCTTTTATTGTCATTCTGTAGGCTACAAGTTGCCACATAAGAACAAAATATGTACTCAGGACCAGCAATGTAAAAAAGATCATTAACATACAGTATACATAGAATAATTAAAACATAATTTAATAGACACATTTAAAAAAAAATAACATAGTAGATATAATATGTGCAGTATAGTCATAAGGTAGTCGTTGCTTTTCTTTAGGCCTTACTTAAAACGGACCAAATTTTGCTTAGGGCCCCCAAAGGTCTAGGGCCGGCTCTGCATGTCATTATACACTATTCCCCATAAACCACATATACCAACCCACACACACACCTCTCACACACAAGCCAAGTAATTAAAACAAGTTAAACACATTTAACCAAAACACCACCACTCTTTTTACAGCACAAAACATTGTCCTTTGCAGACACAAACACAGGGCCTAACACTAACTGCTTTTCTTTTGCTAAAGTTGTCTCTTGCACCCACCCTCTTGATCGAGCCACCTCTTCATTGTCCCCTCCACAACTGTAAGGGACCTTCTCCGAACTGCATCTTTAAAATAAGTAATCTATATTGTCATTGTGAAATCTTTAACATTTAATGAGCATATTAAAAAGAAATGTCTAATTTTTATTAACAAATAATTAACAGATATATTTACCAATCACTATCTCTCTGAGTTGGAGGGTGGCAAATAAAGTCTTTTCCATCCAGTTGAGGTTTTAAGCCAGGGAGTTGTCGGTCGCCCTCTTCAATATATGCCATGTGCAGTCTCGTACATCTGTCCCGCCAATAAGCCCCAACCAGTTAACCTGAAACAGATTTATAGTCTTAATAGTTGATCATAGTTTCATACAGGACACAGGTCATACAGTAGTTGATTGCTTATATCAAAGAGGTGATGCATGCTATTTTTTGTGTGCTAATTTAAGAAAAGTTGTGTGCAATCCATAGAAGTAAACTGTTGTGTGTTTGTTGTAGTCCAAGAAAAGAGATTTAAGTTGAAGAAGATAACTAGCGTCATTGTTTACTTACACTGTAAAAAATTTCTGTAGAAATTACAGTATTACTGGGTGTTACTGCCAACTAGCTGCCAGTAACTTACTGTAGAGATTACAGTTATGTTATTTACTGGCAACAGTTTGTTCAAAGTTAAATGAACATGAAACATTTTCAGTCTTTAACTTCTACAGTAAGTTACTGGCAACCAGCTGCATAATTACAGCAAGTTTTTTACAGTGTAGGGTTTTGTACATTTGCACATCGTTCACATGTCTTTAACACTTACACATCAAAGGGTGTGTAAATTCGTGAATCTGAAAAATACCAGCAAGACCAGCATATGTTGTGTTTTGGTGCTGGTTTGCTAGTGAACACCAGCTAAACAGCCTCAAACCAGGACCATCACCAAACCAGCATTAGCACCAGCATCCCATGCTGGTCATACCAGCAAGCCACAGCATATGTTGTGTTCTGGTGCTGTTATGCTGGTGACCACCAGCAAAGACCATCATAATTCCCATGCTGGTTTGATGCTGGATTTTTCAGCAGGGTGCTCTTTAACTTCTTAACTACTTTAGCTCAAATAAGGTTGTGTGTACTGCTCCTTTTTATGAAGATACGAACGTGTGTCTGAATTCTCTGCTTGATTATTAAAAACCTGTTAACCTGCACGTGAACGACGACTGGTTATTTACATCTTTCTAAATGGATTCAGCTTACTAACAACAATATTTAAGCTAACGTGATAGCTAGCTAAACATGCAGGAAAATTCACGGTTTAGAATATGTAGCAAACAATTCCTTTTCATTGTTATCATGCATTTTTAACATATAAAAACTAAATCAGTGACTTACCAGTTATTGATGATGGTGTCTGTGTCGAACGGGAGCTCAGCTTTGTGCTCTGCTTGATTCAAATCATAACAGCAGTGGTGATGTTGCCGTTCAACAGCTAGAGGGCTGATTGCCGCATCACGGAATCGGATTCGGGCCATGTACTGTATACTGTCCTTCTGAAGCATAAACATTTTTAAATTGCCGCCGAACAGCGTTACAACCGGCATGTGTCAATTCCACTGGTATCGGGCCACATACTGAATTTCTGACATCATACACATCTTGGCCTTATCATATCAAACCATAATCGGTCCAGGCACAATGCAACGTAGTCGGTCCGACTACACAATGCCAGATTTGGCCCGATTACACTGAGACGCTACTTTAGGGGCGCACTCACACTATCCAAACCAAACCGCGCTCGGGCGCGTTTGACCCCCAAAGCCTGGTTTGTTTGACAAGTGTGATCGCTCTGTTCCGCGCCCGGGCGCGGATTGGTTAATCGCGCCACGGCCGGGTTGCAGAGGTGGGCCGGAGCGCGGTTCACTTGGGCTCAGGCGCGGAAGGCTGTGGCGTGAGCGCATTCGCGCCTGAGCGCGATTCAAAAGGCGAAGACGTCAGCTGCGCGACCGCTCACCTTCATCTGCCGCCGTAAATACCTTTTGATGCGCGCAGCGGGGTTACGTGAATGTCCGAGCTGCGCACGTGACAGATCAACTAGCAATATGATGACATGTGAGAAGGCTGTCTGTAATCACGCACCAAACGACTCCGAATAAAAAACACAGACTTATCATTACGGTGCTTTTTTCAAAACAATCGCATTTTAATGACGAAAGCGCGCCCGGACTCGGATCGATAAAAAGTACAGTGTGAGTGCGTGAACCTGGGGGAGTAGGGAGGGGTGACAATCGCGCTGGGGCATGGTTTGGTTTGGATAATGTGAGTGCGCCCTAGTAGACCCGGACTTCAGCTGAGTATGCTTACACTCGGGCCAACAGCTATAAATAGTGTTTACTACTGGTATACTATTTCCTCATCTGGGCCAGTTCTGGCGCATACACTAAAAATCTGTCCGGCTTTCAGCCGACACTGGCGGAAAAAAGCCAGAATCGGCCCAGAACTGACTGCTATCTGTGTTGTTTTCTTTCTGCAACACAGTAACATTTTTCTCCAGATTAAGAATCTTCTCGTCATGGTATTTGCTCTCAAGTAACAACTCACTTAAAGTGGTAGAAAGAGCTGTGATAGAAGATGCTGAAGTTTCTAAGATCCTCTCCATAGACTCAACTCTCTGAAACGTGCCATCACATTTCGATGTGAGTTCGGCAACGGCGTTGATGAGTGAATCGATTTTGTCATCAAGGTTTACCTTTAATTTTCCTTTTTTCCCGGGTGGGCTTTTACTTGGTGTGTATGGAAGAGGTGAAGCGAGTAATTCCTCATCCATCAAAACTTCCTTGACAACTTTGCTCTCGTCAGTCGCCATGTTCGTATCTTTAACACGTGCCTTCTCTCTGTGTCTTTTTCTGCCCATATGAATCAGACAAAACACCCAGTATAGAATAAAATGTTTTTGATCCACTTCAAATGTTGACTACTACATATAGTTTAAACAATTACCTGTAAACTTCATTTATTATTTAACTGGCAGCACAAACTTCAGTTTGGGAATTTTACATTGAAGTTGCTTAGCAGCATTTTTATCTGCTTTTGTTTCCTGAAGTAAGCACATATTTCTTCTGTTCATTTGAAACCATAATAAACCATGAACTTTAACCACACAAGCAAAGAAAACACAATGTACAATGTAATAGTTACATCTAAACAACAGGGAGTTTTTTATTTATGTCCTTTATATTGTTGCTAAACTTGTTGTTGAGGTTAAACCAGATAAAATAAATACAACAATAAAACGATTGTTTGTTAACAAACATGCAACTATACACTACACACAATCTACCATAGCACCTTATCATGGTCAATGTATCAAACGGCGGTCTATCTATCTATCAGTAGGCTATTGAACTATTTAGTAATTTTCATGTTACGTTTCCAGGCTTCTTCACAGGGAAAAAACTTTATAGCGAATGAGAAACCTACAAAACGGTATTAAACAAGCCAATAGGCTCCGTGCACATTACTAAAGAGTTCTACTTCTGCCGCGTTGAGTGTACGGTCGACCACTTCTGGTTTCAAGATATGAAATAAGGAAGATATGAATCGGCGCTTTTTACACACAAAGTCACCGGCTAGTACAAGCGGCATGCTCAGCCCCGAGGAGCAAAAGGGAAAAGGATAATAAGATGTATATATTAAGTTACATCGCCAACTATGAAGGTAAGTAATAGCATTAGCTAACTGCCTAACTTGTTAGCTCTTACAGTTTGTAAACGTTACTGACTGACTTTGACAACTTGACAGGCTATTTGGTCCAGCATAATATGCATAACATGAATGATGTCCAAACCCTCACAGTTTCAAACAAAGATTCACAAGGGAGGGTGAGCGTCAGGGCTGCTACAGAAAGGGGGGAGTAAAAACAAGAAGTGTTCAAAGCCTTAATCAGGTTTATGTTCTGTAGTTTTGAAGGGAGATAACATTGACCTGTAACGTAGGATTCAATTAAGCCTATCTGGCTGGTGTTTTGCAACAGGTTGCATGTATTGTAACATTTGCAAATCAAATGTTAACGTTAGCAGCTACTTGTGTGTAGTATGACATGACTAGGTTATTTCTTTTTTTTTCCGTTTTGCAACCCTGCGATGTGAAATGACGAATAAATTATCTAAACATACACATAGCTTTCATGGAAACCACAGAACTTGGTTCTGACGGCTGCTCTATGGTTATTATAAACCATGTACAGTCAGTTATTTTGGTTCATTGGCTAGTGGTTTTCCAGTACTGATTTTGTTTTCACTGTTTTTATAAAACAATATGAAAGTGTAAATTGAGAATTATTTGGGTGTCCTTAGATTACAGTATTGATCAGTATACTCATTTTCTGTGAAGTATTGAAATTGTGTCCTGATTCTGTATGTGAAAATGACATAAATTGTGTTTGTAGGACAGATGGACAAGAGTGTGTTTTTGGAGCTGAACCATAAAACAATAAAACCACATTCTATGCCTGTTCCCGAGAGATGGTGTTGTCTCTCTCCACAGGGGTCACTGATACCCAGGAACTGAACTGTAAATCTCCCCCTCTCCCCTCTCTCTTAAAGGTCTTGATGTTATGAACTCTGTCTGTGTACCCTGTCTTGTACTCTTATTTTGAAGTCATGTCTGTGTCATCCATGTCTGTAGTTCTTTGTAGTTCTTTTGTTCATTGGTCTGTGTGATGATTGTTCCCCAGGTGTGTCTTGTTTTCCCTGATTACTCTGTGTATTTAAGCCTAGTGTTTCCAGTGTCTGATGTCGATCGTTGTTCAATGTTATGGTGTTTTTTCGTGTTCCTGTCTCGTTGGATTACCTGCTAGGTTTTTGTTTGTTTGTTGTTATTTTTAATAAATCTTACTGCATTTGGATCCGCATCCTGTCTTACCTGGATTTACCCGTAACAGAACGATCGACCACTCAGGATCCAGCAGCAATTCCTCGTTCCCGTGTTTTTTCCGAGTTCCCTGGTGTGTCCCTAGTGTTAGTATGTCCATTTACAGCCGTACAGACTTTTGTGTTCCTTCCCCCACCTCTGACAAGGAGTTTTGGCAGAGGCGTAACAAACTTGCTTCCCTTCGTCCGCGGGGCGAACCAGTGGAGGATTTCGCCCAGAGGTTTTGGGCAGAGTCACAGGGTCTGCGTCTCAACGAAACAGAGATGAAGATCTGGTTCAATCACTGCTTGGGTGAGCCTGTCTCGATGCAGGAGGTTTATGAGCTTAAGGTGTTGGACTTTTTCACTTTTGCCCGTCATGCGGACTTGCGTAGCAGAGGGCATGTGCGATTCATGCCGGAGTTGCCCGAGGCAAAATCTGCAGCCTCCGCGCTACAGACTCTCGTGCCAGTGGACGTTAACCCCTCACGTTGCTCACGACACCGGCGACGGAGGAGGAAACCCATGCCCGAGCGAGCTACTGTGAGCACGGACGCTATTCTCCCGAGTCCTGTTTCCCCTGTGTCAGCGCCCGTGCTTAAGATGGCCGCCACGTCATCCCACTCCATGCCTCAGTTCGCTGGTGTTAAACCTGCCCCAGTTTTCGAGTTTGCCACAACTATACCAGCTCCGATATGTCAGAAAGCCACCATCATCACTGTCCCAGTTGTTAAAGGTGCAGTAGTGACACCTGCACCCATTTTCAAGATGGCTCCCATACCCGAACCAACTCATAAAATGACTGCAACACCCACTCCACTTCACCAAACTGCTTTGATGAACTCTCCAGCACTGCCAAAAATCCGACAGTTAATCACCAGTCTGATGGATGTACCATTGGTATCCGTACGGGTGGCCGGGGTGCCCCGTCCTGTGGTTTCCAGCTCCATGGTGCATACTAAGTCTGAGGTATGTTCTCTGCACTCAATAATTTCCATATTTGGCATGGCTTTGTGGAGTGTGTGGTCCGCGTACTGCTCTTCTGTCTCCTATGATGCTTTCCAGGAACCCATTGAGTCATCTGATTCCCCTGAGCCGAGTGAATCTCCCGAGTCCTCTGAGCCGAGTGAATCTCCCGAGTCCTCTGAGCCGAGTGAATCTCCCGAGTCCTCTGAGCCGAGTGAATCTCCCGAGTCCTCTGAGCCGAGTGAATCTCCCGAGTCCTCTGAGCCGAGTGAATCTCCCGAGTCCTCTGAGCCGAGTGAATCTCCCGAGTCCTCTGAGCCCTTTGAATCTTCCGAGTCCTCTGAGCCCTTTGAATCTTCCGAGTCCTCAGAGCCCTTTGAATCTTCCGAGTCATCAGAGCCCTTTGAATCTTCCGAGTCATCAGAGCCCTTTGAATCTTCCGAGTCATCAGAGCCCTTTGAATCTTCCGAGTCATCAGAGCCCTTTGAATCTTCCGAGTCATCAGAGCCCTTTGAATCTTCCGAGTCATCAGAGCCCTTTGAATCTTCCGAGTCATCAGAGCCCTTTGAATCTTCCGAGTCCCCTGTGCCCTCTGAGCCGAGTGAATCATCTGAGCCGAGTGAGTCATCTGAGCCGAGTGAGTCATCTGAGCCGAGTGAGTCATCTGAGCCGGGTGAGTCATCTGAGCCGGGTGAGTCATCTGAGCCGAGTGAGTCATCTGAGCCGAGTGAGTCATCTGAGCCCCATTGGTCAGCTAGTGTGGTCACCGCGATGCCCCAGAGACTCTTTGTCGTCACCAAGACTATGACCAGTGCTGAACTCTTTGCATGTCCCAAGATGACTGTCCCCAAGCTCTTTGCCCTCACTGTCTGGTCTGAGATGTCTATATTTGAACTTACTGCCCTGTCTAATCAGGCCCAGAGGGCCTCTCTCTGTTCTCTTCTACCCAGGTTCATAATACCACCAGCACCACCCTGGTATCCAGTCCCTCTCTGGTCTCCGGCTCCGCCCTGGCTTCCCGCCCTGCCGGCTCCGCCCTGGCTTCCCGCCCTGCCGGCTCCGCCCTGGCTTCCCGCCCTGCCGGCTCCGCCCTGGCTTCCCGCCCTGCCGGCTCCGCCCTGGCTTCCCGCCCTGCCGGCTCCGCCCTGGCTTCCCGCCCTGCCGGCTCCGCCCTGGCTTCCCGCCCTGCCGGCTCCGCCCTGGCTTCCCGCCCTGCCGGCTCCGCCCTGGCTTCCCGCCCTGCCGGCTCCGCCCTGGCTTCCCGCCCTGCCGGCTCCGCCCTGGCTTCCCGCCTCCGCCCGCGGCTCCGCCCTGGCTTCCCGCCTCCGCCCGCGGCTCCGCCCTGGCTCCAGCCTCCGCCCCCGGCTCCGCACGGGCTCCCGCCCCCGGCCGCGGCTCCGCCCTGGCTCCAGCCTCCGCCCGCGGCTCCGCCCTGGCTCCAGCCTCCGCCCGCGGCTCCGCCCTGGCTCCAGCCTCCGCCCGCGGCTCCGCCCTGGCTCCAGCCTCCGCCCGCGGCTCCGCCCTGGCTCCAGCCTCCGCCCGCGGCTCCGCCTTGGTCCCTGTCACCGCCCGCTGCTCCGCCTTGGTCCCTGTCCCCGCCTGCGGCGCCGCCTTGGTTCCTGTCTCCGCCTGCGGCTCCGCCCTGGCCCTTGGACTTTTGTGGCCTTGGCCCACCATCCCTCCCCCGGGTCCACCTCCATGCCACCGCCCTCCTAGACTGTTGTTCTTTGGGGTTTTCTGGGGGGCGTCTGGAAGCCGCCCTTTGAGGGGGGGCTATGTTATGAACTCTGTCTGTGTACCCTGTCTTGTACTCTTATTTTGAAGTCATGTCTGTGTCATCCATGTCTGTAGTTCTTTGTAGTTCTTTTGTTCATTGGTCTGTGTGATGATTGTTCCCCAGGTGTGTCTTGTTTTCCCTGATTACTCTGTGTATTTAAGCCTAGTGTTTCCAGTGTCTGATGTCGATCGTTGTTCAATGTTATGGTGTTTTTTCGTGTTCCTGTCTCGTTGGATTACCTGCTAGGTTTTTGTTTGTTTGTTGTTATTTTTAATAAATCTTACTGCATTTGGATCCGCATCCTGTCTTACCTGGATTTACCCGTAACACTTGAGGCTGAAAATATACTAAACACATGTAAGATTGGATATATCATATGTTGTGATGATGGAAATATTGTTATAGCATGTTTGATATCTTTTTAAAGGTCATGGTGCGATGGGTAAAAAGAGGTCTAATTTCTTTAAGTCTAAGATAAGAGTATATTGGAGATTTAACTTTAAGACATATTCTCTGCTCCTCTAAGAGGCGTGTCTTTTTTAGGTAATCGTAAGTACAGATGGAGGGCGATCCCATTTGGTGATCTTTAGGGGCACGAGAAACTAAACTAGAATACCAGATTGACCATAACTCTCATTTCATTGGTGTATATAAGGAACATTGGTAAAGGACTCAAGGAAGAATCTGCAATCAGAACTTCCCACACTACTGTGTGTCTATATTGCCAGGTATGACTTTGATTCTGTGACTTGTGTTTTATATTATGTTGATCATTTTGATTATTTGATTTAATGATGTGTTTGTTTTAATTCTATCTGATGATTTTGATTGGTTGATTTAAGTATAACCTGCCTGGCAAAATAAATTGTTACGTTTGAAATAATTCTGAGTTGTCAGTAATTCTTAATACACACACTATTTGTATCACTGAAAGTAAATGTGTATGCTTACACTTAAGTTGTCTCAGTTAAAGTTAGACTGGAGAATGCCTTGGTTTAAGTTAGATTGGATCTTCCTCAACTTAGACTTTAATGGAGAAACCTCAACTTTTTATAACTGAAATGGAGAAACCTTAGTTAAAGTTAGACTGGAGAATGCCTTGGTTTAAGTTAGACTGGATCTTCCTCAACTTAGACTTGAATGGAGAAATCTCAACTTTTAACTAAATTGGAGAAACCACTTTTTAAGGCTGAATAAATTAAAACTTAAATTAGACTGGATATCCTCAATTTAAGTTTATAGTAATGTTTTCACATTCTATATTTATATTATAATAACAAAATAATTATTGTTAAATTATGATCAGTAAATATTAATTAATTACAATTGGAGTCAGATTATAATTATTCACAGAGTCGAATACTTAAACCCAAATTTTAGTAAATTAAACTAAATTCTAATAAATGAAGATAATTTCTTTCAGAAACACTGCGGAAAGCGAGAACACAAAATCCCTTCGCCAGATCATTGGATACCTTCGTTGGACCAGTGGGTGGTTCCTTACAGCTTGGTGATCCCGACGTGATACGTCATACGCTGGAAAGAGTGACGTGTACACCAGAACGAGTGACGTGTACACCAGAACGAGTGTCCCCGGCGCGAGTGAGTGACGTCATACCAGCGCGACATCGCATCCAAAACAAACTCGCTGAGTATGAGGTTTGAGATACTTCTCTGTCTTCAGCTCTGTTGGTAAGTTGATTTTTCTTTGCCTTTTAGAAGTGTTGAGGGAAAGCATAAGTGCACCATTCAGACACATTTGTAGAACGGGTCGTGAATACCCAGTGATAGACCGGAGACCGTAGAAATCCGGTGGGGCTTAGAATATTAGACAACAACATGGCTTTTCAGGGAAATGATAGCGAGAGTGTAGATAAGGAAATAATGGATTCCCTTGCGTTGCAACTTAAATCGTTGTTAGTTCGACTGGACTCAAAAGAGGTAAAAATAACTTCTAGTAATGATGAACTTTTAGCTTGGTACGCCACGGAAGGACGGAAGTTACAAACGAAGCGCAAATTTAAGAAAATACCCGCGGCGATTGTTTATTTACTTCGCCGGAATGATCTCGCAGTTATAGCGGATGCAAAACAATCTTTAGCGGGTATCCGAGAGCTGGAGAAAACCCGATCGGATGAATTAAAAAAACTCCGCGCTCAAGTCGAAGCGTCCGTCTATGATAAGCAAACTTGGGCAAGACAGGGCGATGCGTTTGAAGCACAGATCAAAAAACTCGAACATAAACTGCAACTGGATAAAAAGTATACCAAAGCACTCGAAGAGTGTTGTGATGGTGCAGGTTTTCATGTCGCTGCGGTCAGGGAGGCAATAATAAAATCTGTTAATGTAAACACACAAGATGATAGCGACGACGAGGATATTGCTTTAATGAAAAGTTCGGATGGTCAAGTAATAGAGCCAGAGACAGTGCAAATTAGACGAGAGCCTTCCCCGGAAGCTGCGTTCGAAGTTAGAGCTCACGAACGAAAAGGTCGTAGTCCAATAAGAACAAGAACTAGAACAGGTACAATCACTAAAAAATCAGTGAGAGTAGCAGTGCTCAAAACAATGACAAATGCGGACGATGAGATAACAACAATTAGCCGTCCGCTTACTTGTGAAGAATGCACTAAGCATAAGGAAGTTGTCGGTATGATGCCAAGGAAAGGCCCATTTCAGCCGTATTGGGATAATTTAATGCTACAAGCTTCAGTATATAATCTAGAACTTAGAGATGTGTGGCAAATAGCCCTTCTTACCTTACCCAATGAGCTTAAAGCAAAAATGCCTGAAAATTTAAGATCTGGAGAGATAATAGTTAAGAGGGAAGATGAAGAAGACACAGGTGTATATGGACGATTGAAGGAAGCATTGTTGGAGTTAAGAGGACCAACACATGCAGAATGGAATAGAATATTGGACATCAAACAGGGAGTGAAAGAGTCTTTTGAGGCATATGCAGAACGCTTATGGGTGTGTTATAAAGAACACTCTGGGTTAGAAAATGCAGAAAGAGACCAGGAAGTTTTATTGCAGCTTATAAAAATAATGCAGGCAACCACATACAGCAGGCATTAAACCATGGGGCAGAGCCACCTGAGAATACCTATCGTGCACTGGTAGATTGGGCCTCTAAAATAGAAAGCAGGCTGAAGCAAAATAGGACACGTCCTGTAGCCACAACGCAATGGGCAGCAGAGGGTAAAGGGAGTTACCAACCTGACACAAAACCATATTTTCGATGTCAGTGGTGCAGGAGAAGCAATCATGCAAGCAGACAATGTTCAAGACATAGGTCTGTTAATCGACCACTAGTCTCCAAAAATGATGAGCAAACATACGAACGTTTAAAGCAAAAATTCGAGCAAATGACAGCTAAGCCAACTGACACACAAGCATCAGCTCCAATTAGTCGTCGTGAAGAATTGGCGGTTGGCATTCAAGCGGTGCTAGATAAATTTCTAAATGAACAATAGGGGTGCGTGGCCTCCGTTGCTGTAGGAAGCATAATAACTAGCGGAAACCGGATTAAAATAAGAGCTAACCTGGGAGGCCGGTTAGCCAATGTTCTTATCGACACCGGTGCTGCATGCTCCTGCACAAACCTTCCCTTTCCCCTTACTGCAGAAACGATTCAAATCAAAGGCATAGGCGATACCTTAATGATAGCATCCAAAACAAAACCTGTTTTAATCGACCTAGGTGTGACTGTTTTGAAAGAGCCATTCTGGTATTTGCCAAACAACAGTGAAGGGACTGTGATGGGGATGGATATTATGGGAAAGCATGGATTTGTAATTCATTGCTTTGAAAAACAGATTGAATTGCAAACGAACAAAGCAACAAAACAATGTTTGCCAGTAAACAAGGCAAAAATAATGTCCATCTCTAATACAGATCCTGTTCAGTTGTTGATTGACAAGCACAAAAACGTGTGGGCTACTCATGAACATGATTGTGGCTTAATTGATTTTGAAATTGGCATTGAAGGTGAACCACCTCCACCGCAAAAACAATATCGCATAAAGCCAGAAGCAGAAGCAGCTGTTCATGAGATAGTAAAACAACTTGAAATGAGGAAAATAGTTCGACGATGCAGTTCAACTACTAACTCTCCGTGTTTACCAGTGCCTAAACCTAATGGTAAATGGCGGTTATGCATTGATTATCAACGCCTTAATCGAGTAATACCCAAAGCTACAGCAATAGTGGCAAACCCATCCACTATATTGACACAAATTTCCACTAATGCCACATGGTTTACTGTACTTGATATCAAAAATGGGTTTTGGTCTATCAAAGTCAAGCGAGAAGACCAATGGAAATTGGCCTTTACAGTAAACCAAATACAATATTCCTGGCTTAGGATGCCGCAAGGAATGCATAACAGCCCTGCCATATTTCATAGAGCAGTCGCAGACGTGCTTGAACCCTTACTAGGGAATGGCCAAGTAGTGCACTATGTTGATGACATTCTCATCGCTACAGAAGGGTCACTTGAAAATCACTTAAATGTGGTAGATAAAGTTCTGCAAATGCTAGGCAAGGCAGGCTTTAAACTAAACAAGGAGAAGGCCCAAATTGCTCAAAAGGAAGTGCACTACTTAGGGTACACACTTACGCAAAATCACAGGGCATTGACAGAGGATAGAAGGAAATGCATCGCTGAACTGCCTCGTCCACACACTTTAAATGCGCTTCAAAAAGTGTTAGGAACTGCAAACTATCTCAGAGATTTCATACCAGATTTCGCAAAAACTGCCGCACCATTGTATGCTCTCTTGAAAGGTAAAACCAAACCGTCGGATGTCCTTGAATGGACAGATGAGCATGAACAAGCATTCACCAATTTAAAACAGCGTCTGTGTTCCGCACCTGCCCTGGGCTTACCCAACCCTGTAAAACCGTTCCATCTTCAAGTCGATGCGTACGAAGACACTTTAAGTGGAGTGGTAGCACAAGAACATGGGGGAAAATTGCGTCCAATTGCATATTACAGTAGGAAAAAATCACCCGTCGAACAGGGGTTTGATCCATGCACACAACATGTACTGGCTGTTCATTGGATGATAAACACAACTGAGCCCATCGTTGGTTTTCAATCCATAATAATACATACAGTGCATACGCCAGTACAAATGTTGTTGCAAGGCAGAATAAAAGGAGTGTCATCTCAAAGACTAGCCAGATGGTTAGCTGATATACAATCACGTGACATCACAACAGACAACACACGCATTCTGCCACACATACTCGGGGACATAGATGGCCATCCGCACACATGTTTGCCTGAGAAAGAGGTACCCAGTCCTGTTTATGATCATGAGATTCCAGGTCAAACACATGTATACATTGATGGATCCAGGTTCAAACAAAATGATCATTTCAATACTGGATGTGCGGTATGGACACCTAGTTTCCCCGAGTCAAATGCACAACGACAGGTGTTAATAAAACTGCCATCAAACATGTCTGCTCAAGAAGCCGAGCTCGTCGCATTACTTGAAGCCATTAAAGCGCATTCTGAGCCTGTGTGTATTCAAACCGATAGCCGATATGCATTCGGCGTCGTGCATGACTTTATGACACAGTGGCAAATGCGAAAATTTCTCACATCTGCAGGAACCCCTGTTAAACATTTCAATACGATAAGTGCAATATGGAACGCTGTAACGACACGTGAATCTCCCATTTCGGTCGTTAAAGTACGTGCACACATAAACAAAAACCCGAACGTGCATGAACAAAATAACAACATTGTAGATCAGCTGGCTAAATTAGCAGCTATCAAGGGTGACATTTGGGATGAAAAACCATATGTAGAAATAAGTGCAATTCAAACTACACCAATTGACCTTAAACAATATCAGCAAAGCTTGTGGGTTTCTGAGGGAGAACTAATGTCACATCTAAAGCAAGATCAGCTGATCACGGTCAATGAAGGCATGGTGTTGAGAGATGGCAAATATGTGGTTCCTGAAGCTTTACAAAAACCAATAATCAAATTGTATCATGATTATTCCCATGTATCTTCTGAAAAAACATTGCAGTTGATAAGAAGGCAATTTTGGTGGCAAGGGATGACAGCTGACATTGACAGATGGTGTAGTACATGCATTGTGTGTGCCACAGTAAACCAGGGTAAGCCGGGTCGTACCAATTTGTGCAGGCCAGAACCACCAAAAGGTCCCTGGGAATCTTTGCAGTTGGATTTCATTGGTCCGCTGCCAAGTGCCAGGGGTGGATATCGATATTGTCTAGTTATCATTGATAAATTTTCAAAATGGGTAGATGCTATACCTACAAGAAATAACACTGCAACTACCGTGGCACGGTTGTTAGCGAACCAAATCATCCCTCTCTGGGGAGCACCAATTCAAATTGAATCTGATCAAGGTACTCATTTCACTGGTCAAATAATGAAAGACATGAGTAAAATGCTGAATATTAAGCAGAAGTTTCACATTCCATACAGACCACAAAGTTCTGGTATGGTCGAGCGCGCAAACCGCTCAATCAAAGAGGCTATCACTAAACAGATAGTTCAACACCAAAACAAATGGATTGATGCTCTGCCCACAGTTCTAACTGTGTTGCGAGCAACACCATCTAAAGCTACAGGTATTAGTCCATATGAACTTATGACTGGAAGGGTGATGAAATTGCCTATTGATCCAGAAATTTCTCCAGCAGATTTGGGCCATCTTATGGTTGCAACACAGCAGACTGTGCTAAAACAACTGCAGGAAAGACTGAAAGTATTGCAAACTCAGGCAGTGCTGAGACAACAACAGTCAGACCTGAGCAATGATGCACAGTTCAATCCAACATTTGAAACAAAATTTGCAGAAGGAGACATGGTGATGATAAGAGTCTTTGTAAAACAAAGTGCATTTTCTCCTAGGTGGCACGGGCCCTACGAAATTAAAGCGATTTGTAATAGCGCTGTGGCCGTGTCCATCAAAGGAAAATTAAGATGGTATCACATGTCTCAATGCAAATTGTTCAAAGGATTGACAAATAAGTAACGTTGTCATTGTCTAAATGATTGACTATATCTCATTGTCTCTGTTTCAGGATGGTTACAGCAATTCCATGGAAACCGGATGCAAGGAAGGTGTCAGGGCCCACATGCATCAGCTTGGGCCAAAGGGTAATGCTCACACACACCCTGAAATGTGGGAGATGGGTATGGAAATATGCAAAGGGGCCATCCACATCATATATAACAATTTCGCCTAGAGAAATAGTTACATGGCCTCCCGGTATAATGCCGGAACCAAATTGCGCAACAAAAATTTGTTGTAAATTAGGTTCCAACTATTCTCCCATAGTGAACATTTCAGGTGACACCCCCGCACCTCTATATTCACACAATGTAACAGCCTGGTATCAACTTAAAATTGAGCCAGGAGCAAAAATTGGGAGTATGCGCACCCTATATGAAAAATCTAACAATGGTACAGATCCCAAAATTTGTTATGCTATAAAAGATTTAGAACCCACAGTATACAGATGCACACATACTGAAACACTCAACAGCACACATATGAGATTTGCAGATTACAAGTTCAACCTCACTTCATATATGTCGGATGATAATGACCCAAAAACTTTTATTTGGACTAGCCGAAAAGAAGGAACCTATTGTTTGGGTAAATGTGAGCCTGATGTAAATAGTTATACTAGCCCACAAAATTGTACATGGACTGTAAAGCATTGTTTTAATCTAACCACTTGTGGGTATAGTAAACCCAAGCAATGTCCAAAATTATATCCAATCCCTCCTGGTGGTTTTATTAAGGGAAATATTAATAAGACTCTGTTGCATGATGTTAATCTAGTCATGACTCATGTAACATATAATATTTCAAATATTTTGTCTGCTTATGTGAAACATTGTAGTAATGGTGATAAAACATATGCATGGCTACAGTCACGAATCGATGATTTAATTTCTGATTACAAAGGCAGACTAGCTGTCCGAATTCCACCTGTACGCTCTAAACGAGATCTGCTTGGAAATTTAGCAGGTCTCTTCGGCTCTGTTAATTCAATTGCCAACACTTATAAAATAACTGGACAATCACAATTTTCAACATGGTTGGCAAACCAGGTGGCCACTGGTTTTCAGCACCTCACCAATAGTAATGAAAACATTATCAAAGCGGTTAGATCTGAAGCGCAGGCGCTTCTATTGATCAGCCACACATTATTCAATCAGACCCGTACCATCGAACGTGACTTAGCCTGCAGATCATATGCACAAGATTTATTTACTGTTGCTAGACAAGAAATTCTAGACTTGCGTCTTCTTAAAACACCTAGACATGCTTTAAATGATCTTATTGAGATTTTAGATTTACATAGGTGGTTTGCATCTGAAAAAATGAAGGACATTAAATATTCAGAGTTGTTATCCACTTTGATGTTATATACTGGAAATGAATGTACTGGTTGCATTGGATTCTTTGCCAATTTTCCTTTAATACACCCAGAACAAGTGTTTTTAAATTCCACGACTATACGTTCTATAGGTACAGTCGTGAAGAATCAGATTGTTAAATGGGACCATCTTACAGGATATATGACTCTAAAGGGAAATAAGACCTTATTTACCACTCGCACCTGTTGTCATGAAACTTCAAGTTATGTCATTTGTACTTGTAACACTTTACAACCATTCTCTCCTAATGATACTAAGCTTATTAATGTTCAGTCATTACATGGCCATGCAGATGCTGTACAGGTTTCGCAATCACAGTGGTGTGTCATCAGTGAGATGAATTCTTTCACCTACGGAGGTCTGACCTGTCCGTCAAACCATACCTTTTGTCTTGAGGTAACTGAGGACTTTTCAATGGGTCAGATAAATATCCTGGGGAGGATTCCACTTGACATAGATGTTTCTCCCTGGTGGGAGGACACCTTCTACGAACACAGCACACAGACTCTGACTGAAACAATGGAATTAGTCCAACAGACTATTCTACAGACTGAGTATCATCTCAATCAGGCACAGGTGGAAACAAACCTGGCCAAAGGAACAGCGAAGCTACTGTCAAGTTCATCTACACGGTCTGCACAGTATGTATACACCTGGTGGGATTGGGTGTTCCGTGGATGTGTGATTGGCAGTGGTTTTATTCTTATGTTTACCATACTTCAGTGTTGTTATTTCAGATATATGATTCGATCATTAAGGGAATCCATCAACAATGTGCTAACACTTGGACCTTTACAGGTGCCTGCGTTTCAGAGACTTTTACAGTAGAGAAAAAAAAAAAAAAAAAAAAAAGGACTTAACAACATCCAAGGATGACCCCTTAGGAATCATTTTAAAATTTTCCCTATGGGGCCAAGGGGAGAAATTGTAGGACAGATGGACAAGAGTGTGTTTTTGGAGCTGAACCATAAAACAATAAAACCACATTCTATGCCTGTTCCCGAGAGATGGTGTTGTCTCTCTCCACAGGGGTCACTGATACCCAGGAACTGAACTGTAAATCTCCCCCTCTCCCCTCTCTCTTAAAGGTCTTGAGGCTGAAAATATACTAAACACATGTAAGATTGGATATATCATATGTTGTGATGATGGAAATATTGTTATAGCATGTTTGATATCTTTTTAAAGGTCATGGTGCGATGGGTAAAAAGAGGTCTAATTTCTTTAAGTCTAAGATAAGAGTATATTGGAGATTTAACTTTAAGACATATTCTCTGCTCCTCTAAGAGGCGTGTCTTTTTTAGGTAATCGTAAGTACAGATGGAGGGCGATCCCATTTGGTGATCTTTAGGGGCACGAGAAACTAAACTAGAATACCAGATTGACCATAACTCTCATTTCATTGGTGTATATAAGGAACATTGGTAAAGGACTCAAGGAAGAATCTGCAATCAGAACTTCCCACACTACTGTGTGTCTATATTGCCAGGTATGACTTTGATTCTGTGATGTGTGTTTTATATTATGTTGATCATTTTGATTATTTGATTTAATGATGTGTTTGTTTTAATTCTATCTGATGATTTTGATTGGTTGATTTAAGTATAACCTGCCTGGCAAAATAAATTGTTACGTTTGAAATAATTCTGAGTTGTCAGTAATTCTTAATACACACACTATTTGTATCACTGAAAGTAAATGTGTATGCTTACACTTAAGTTGTCTCAGTTAAAGTTAGACTGGAGAATGCCTTGGTTTAAGTTAGATTGGATCTTCCTCAACTTAGACTTTAATGGAGAAACCTCAACTTTTTATAACTGAAATGGAGAAACCTTAGTTAAAGTTAGACTGGAGAATGCCTTGGTTTAAGTTAGACTGGATCTTCCTCAACTTAGACTTGAATGGAGAAACCTCAACTTATAACTAAATTGGAGAAACCACTTCTTAAGGCTGAATAAGTATAAACTTAAATTAGACTGGATATCCTCAATTTAAGTTTATAGTAATGTATCCACATTCTATATTTATATTATAATAACAAAATAATTATTGTTAAATTATGATCAGTAAATATTAATTAATTACAATTGGAGTCAGATTATAATTATTCACAGAGTCGAATACTTAAACCCAAATTTTAGTAAATTAAACTAAATTCTAATAAATGAAGATAATTTCTTTCAGAAACACTGCGGAAAGCGAGAACACAAAATCCCTTCGCCAGATCATTGGATACCTTCGTTGGACCAGTGGGTGGTTCCTTACATGTTAATGTGTAGATTGTCTTTGACGACTGCTCATCAGTTGACATTTCAGTGGCAGACTGTTCCTGTGTTGCTGGAAGAGCACCCCGAATGAGAGCCCACCCTTCCGACTGATGGAAAACAGTGGGGAACCTTCAGGGCCTTCTACGCCTTCAGAGAAGGCCTAAAAAATTTATAAAAATATTTTTTATTATAATAATACAAATAAATAATATTCAATAAAAATATGTTTTTACATTTTTTTATTTCTATTTAATTCAATTTAATACAATACATGTAATATATTTTCTCTCATCTACGTTCTAACGTTAAGCTTACTGTCAGGTTCATGTCATGAAAACATCTAATCCAATCAGAATCGTCTGTCTCTATTAAGGCCCGGTTATCTGGCTCATCCATTGGTTAGGACTTCATGAATCCCAGGGAAGGCCAAGCTATGTGTTTTGGTGTGGAGAGTGACGGGCAAAACGACCAATCACGTTTTGATTTCAAGTGGGCGGGCAAAAAACAAAACATTGTAAGCCTTCATGAAGTCCTAATCATGCAACAAACTGGATGCGAGCTGTCATAAAACACGAAAAGACGAAGATCATAGACCGTTAATATTAATACAGTCTAATGGCCCGAATTTCTGCGGTGAGAGTGGTTGAGGTAAATGGCGGAAAACGTGATTGACGTTGTGGCTAGCTTGATAGGGCTGAGGTAAAAACGAAATAACTTAAGCGCGTACTCGTGAAGAGCACAGCTGGGAGAAGCGCGTGCAGAGGAGCCTGCTGCCTGCATATGACGCGAACACGAGAAAAATAATGGGTTCAATTATACTTTTACTTCCTGACAGTTTCACTTGTTACGCGAGGATATAGTAATGACTGACAGACGACGCCGAATTACATACAATATCATTTCCTAACTAAATATGAGAGAATGCGAAAACATTCAAATATTTTTTACCTCGCTATACCCGACAACAGTTATAAGCCACAAGGAGGTGCACTGAGAACGCAGGGTGCTATATTTCCCCTTATGAAAAAGATTAACAAGGTATCCTACAGCTAAATATATATTTCCAAAAAATAAAAAACAAATTAAAGAACTTAATTTAAGCTTGTTAAATGCAAATTTACAGAGCCCCTGTCATTACAGAGCAGCAGAATCTGTATTTGTGTTTATCAGTTAGATTAAAGTAATTTTAAACTTTAAAACTGCATTTAAAGGCAGACATGCCCATTCTGTTATATAACTTTGCGTGCTCAGATATTTTACACGTTCACTGTATGATTTAACGAAATACGAATAGCCTAGTATTATGGATGGAGAGGCATTTGCACTTCATTGCATATTTTGAAGGCCCAGCTGAAGTACCCACGGTTCGCCACTGATGGAAAATAAATGTCCCAACGCAATGAGCCATGTAGACTGTAGCTCTTTGAAAATGCGAACGTGTAACAAAGAAGTTAAGCAGACTCACAGCTACTACTGGCAGGTGCAAGGCCATCAGTCGCTTATAGTGATGCAGTGATGTGATTTTGGTGTTTTTGCAGAGGAGGATTTTTTTCATACAACACATCTACTGAGGGACTGTGAGGTGGCTATAACCATAAAGGAGATTATTTTTATTTTTACATGGACGTTTGAATCACTTCCCTTACAAAAATAAACCATGGTGTTATTGTGGTAAAAGAGTAGTAACCATGTTTTTTTGGTCTATTGATTACTATCAGCAAAACCATGGCTTTACTACGCTACCTATGGTTTAACTATGGTTTTTGAAAACCATGATTGTCAAAACCATGGTTATTTTGTAGTTACTATGGTTTTACTACAGTAACCATGTTTTTTTCCTCTTAATGCTATCAGGTCAGGTGTATAAAGCAATGCTAAACTTTTAAACTTTCCTAAGTTGTAACGTGTAACTGCCCATCTCATAACTTTTGGAGGATGAGGTTTAAAAGGTTCATATACATGTATACGGTTGTTTGAAAATAATTATCTTCTTAATAATGTAAAAAATGTAAATAAAATATTGTTTCATTAATCAATTCTGGTAACTAAATGTCTAACAAAATCATAGAACATTAATTATAAAGTATTTTCAAGAAACTATTGCAAATAGAAACATTCATTATAAAGTATTTACATGATAACATTTTGTCAGGATCCGTCAGAATCATGTCTTTTATTATATCTAGTCTTTGTGTGCGGGGTCCTGGCAGTACCATGTTCTATGTGGGAAATGTGTGGTTTTAGTGGTGTATTACTCTGACCACGCATTTCCCGGGTCTCGTCACTTTTTCCCCGATCCCTTACTTGTAATGATTTCCAGGTGTATGTAATTTATTTTGTCCCTATTTAAAGTCCTTGTGCTTGATGTTTTTTGCTTGTGCGTTTGTATTTCTTGTTGTGAGTATCCTGTCTAGTTTATTGTTATTTAGTAGAGTTTGTTTGTAAGTCATTCTAGTTTAGTAGTGTTTTTGTTATCTTGTATTTGTGAAGTTTTGCCCTCTTGTGGGTTTTGTTTTTCTGTTTTTGTCTCTTTATTATCAGTGTTTTTTGTTACATCTGTCTGCGCTTGGGTTTTTGTCTTGCCAACCCTGACACATTTAAGAAATACATTTATAAGAAGTGTTTTTTAAGTATTAAAAGAGTCAAGTCCGATGTAAGAGAACCGGTTAAGCTGCTTTTATTAATCCCCTCAACCCCTTAGTAGTCACTACGAAAGATGCCTGCTACACACACATACAGGTTGAAGCTGTCCCTATGTATCTTGACTTACCACAGTATCTACAGGACTGAAAACGTATCTCTGCGTTATTATAACGTGACGAATGAGAACACAACAATCTAATGATGACTTTTCTCCTGTTGGAAGCCCAGTCGCATTTCTTTAACCTGATAAGGAACACTGTGCCGTGCACGGCATACTGCATAAATGTCCCTTCCACGTGAGGCTGCATAAACGTCATTGTACCTTTTGAAGCATTAAATCTTTAAAATATACGGTCATGCGGCACATCGTTTGAAAGCTTAGACTTTCGGGATTCCATTAAGTGCACACACAAAGCATAATAAGATTTTTAGCAGTCATAAAACTGTAATCTAGTTGTTAGTTACCTAAACCGGGCGGCGCCAATTTAGGATATTTACTTACCTTCAAAATCTTCCCTTTATCCGCTTCAGTGAAATTGTCCAAAACAAATCGTTCATAAATCCCCAAAAGTCCAAGGAAATGGAATATCCAAGCCTTTTAATTCAAAATGATTTGTTCATCTCACAATCTTGACGTTTCTGACCGAATTACGATATAAATACTGTATACAACTAGTTCACTAACGGACATTCGTTCGAATCTCACTTTTCATTCACGATTTATAATGAATATATTCGGATGTACGTCTGAGGAACAAATACACCCCCTTGTGGAATTTCAGCGTTTCATAAGAGGTTAAACATATCTCTTTGTGGCTGTTTGTTGATCTCGGTCGCTTTTGTCTCTCTGTCTACCGCTCTCGCTGTCAGATCACCGCACCGAAAGTTTTCACCGGAAGTACTGGACCGCACAGTCAATGTCGAACGTCAACGGTCGCCATATTGTGCACAGAGCCTATTCTGAAACGATAGTTGTACTTACCAAACACTTTGATGAAGATTGCCTTGCAAACGGGTACCTTCTCCGGATGTTCTTTTTTGTTGTTTTTTGTTATTTTCTTTGTCCAGTCGGTGTTTTCTACCACAGGTGTATGTCTCGCTGGCTTATCAAGGCCATCAAAAGTGTTTACACCATTTAAAGCACTCATTTTGAGGAAATAATGAACATAAACAAACATCTGTTTAGAGCGCCGCAATTGAATTGTGTAGAACGCTCACCGAATTCTGATTGGTCGAGAGGATAAATAGCGTTTAGGCTAAAAATAGGCTCTGGCGCTTATCGCGTTTTGGAAAAGAACGACATCTTGTACCTACATTTTAACAGGGAAATATAGTGATTTGGCATGAAACGTTCAGTGAATAAGTTCAGTACAAATGACATGAGAAACTCATTTTTTTTTTTTTTTGGAAAAGAGCTCTTCATTTGTTTACAAGATAGAAAGCTTTTATAAAATTGAGAGACGATTAAATAGATGTGCTTTAACTCTATATAGGTCATTACAGGTTGTTAATGACAAACAAAGTGAGCCTGATAGCCTTCAATTGTAAAAACTGTGTGTGTGTTTGTGTAGGAATTAGTACCTTATTCATTCATTCAATCACCTTTATTCATGCTAAGACAAAGAACAAGGAAGCACACTTTAAATAACAAAAGTCTTTGTCTCATGAAGAGAAAGTATTTAAAGTATTGTTGAGTGACTGTCTATAGGGCTTATTCGATCTACGTCATCAATGTTCGCGGCGGCCATATTGTTGACATAAAACTGTCAGTCTGTCAATTGACAAGCGAGGCAGCGTGGGTATTATGCATGTTATTATCGGTGTAATTTTTTGAAAACCGCGAAATGGTGTGTGGTGTAATACACGGATGTTCTAACAACAGCAAAAAGAACCCCGGAATTACTTTTTATGCGATACCGACTGTCAGAAAACATGAAAGGAGACAGAGGAGTTGAACCAGCGAAGGAGAGACTCCCAGCAGCAAAGTCTGTCCCCATCATTTTACCCCAGGTAACGTTAGGGATATATGCTCACAGCAAAGTCTGTCCCCATCATTTGATCACATATGGTTAGCTGTAAGCAGTGGCTGAAACTGCTCTTTTAAATAAGCTGCCATAAATTGAGACAGTTATTAAATTAGTATTAATAACTATATGAACATAATAATAGGTCTGGCATTGATAGGGAATTAAGGGCCGTTCACATAGTTTTGAAAATCGTTTTATATTAAACAGAATAGCAGAGCTCACACCAACTATAACGATACAGATACAATGAACGACATCATTGGGATCACTTTCTGAGCGATTTTCCCACCTGATGAAGGATAAACCCTTGATAGCATTAAAATCTATTTAAACTTCAAGTGCACGGCCACTTAAAATGACAGTGAAGCTCATTGCTGAGGTCTATAACATTAGATTACCTCCAGTTGCTGTGAAAATTGACTACGTAATGGTTTTTAATCTATTACATTAACTAACTGTTATGCCAAAAGGTAAGAGATTACACAAACTATTAGATTCACTGTTTAGATTTACTCGAAACGCAGCGTGTTGAGGACATCTGCAAAAGTTTTTATTACAAGCAATATTAAGGCAAGTGATTTGCGCGAGTGCCGTGAGCGAATTAGCATAAACGTATTGTTTGGTGATGTGGACGATGATATAGTTATCGTTATAGTTATCGTTATAATGTGAACGGCACTTCAGTGCTTGTATGATGAATGCGGATACTGTATGAACAATATAGTTATAAATATCTGTATAAGTTACGGCTGGCAATAAGGACGGATCTTTACTTAAGGCTATTGGGTCTATTTGATATTGTTCCACAATAATCAAGCTCATCTTCTCTTAATACAGACGAGATTAAGGCATTAGGCTACTGCTCCCCTCGACTCAAATCTACGTGCGGCTAGGGGCAGGACAGATGTCATGTCAACAAGATGGCCGCGGCTAGCGACTTCCGGTGTTTGCGAATAAGCCCTATAGTTCTATAGTTCTATAGATCTGTAGATCTGTCTTGTGTTTGAGAATGATTAAAACATGTGAAGTATTATTTCCTAATATTATAACGTATGATCATTATACATATTTTGTATTCAACAGTTGAAATAATCTATGGACGCACAACAGGTACTGTGATCATTCTTGTACACTTCATATAATCTTTACAATAATGACATTTGTTTTCTTGCTCTTTTTGCTAGTCAAAAAAAAAAGTTGTTTAAATGTTGTTTATTAACAAAGATATTAATCATTCTTTAAAAAATATTGTTCAAATATAATTTAAAAAAATATTGTGACGAATTTCCATTTAAAATTAAACCTTGTTATATTTTAACTGTGAAATAATCAATAATCAACAGTTGGAGTAACCAATGACGAAACAATGACAACAACAATAACAACAAGTGTACCAACAACAGGTACTGTGATCACTTCTACACTTCATATAATCTTTACTGTAATGACATTTATTTTCTTGCTCTCCTTTGCTAGTCAAAGAAATATTGTTAAAGAGGGTTTTTAACAAAGATATTAATCATTCTTAAAAAATATTGTTCAAAAAGTATTGTTGATTTTCTATTTAAAATTAAACCTTGTTATATTTTACTGGTGAAATAATCAATGATCAATAATTAACAGTTGAAGTAACCAATGAAGAAACAACAACAACAACAAGTGTACCAACAACAGGTACTGTGATCAATTTGCTACACTTATATAATCTTTACTGTAATGACATTTGCTTCATCTTTTGTTTTTCTCCATTTAAAATTAAACCTTGTTATATTTTACCGGTCAACAACAGAGTTTTGTTTCAGAAGTCTAATAATCATTGTTACTTACTTTAACTGGACAAAATAAAATTTTAGTTATGTGTCAATAATAAATTATAAATTATATATATATATATATATATATATATATATATATATATATATATATATATATATATATAACTAATAACAATATTAATATTCCAAATATAATATATTTGAGAGTGTTATTATTACTTTGGTTTCATCAATTGTTTGAAATAGTTATGTTTGCCAAGCTTATACATACAAACAAGTTTATAAATAATTTGTATATAGTTATTATTTTTAGTAGGTCTAACTTCCGTTCTATCAGTTTTTTGAGCTAAAACGTAATAAGAAAGAAAGAAATAAGCAGCGCCGTCACCCAAGCATAAACGATGAATTGTGATCAGAATAATATTTTGAGTTTGAATAAAACCATCAAATCCAAAATATAGTATTTATTAATTATAACTTACATGTGTTTGTTGGGCAGCCTCGGCTGGTCTAATATGGCACACTCATTAATGTATCAATGCAACAGGCCAAAATGCTTTCTGTATCCAAATTTGGAGATTGGAACCTTAAAAGGATCCCTGCGTTCCCACCTCAAATAACGTTTGAATAAAATAACATTAAAAGTTTGCAGAAACATTATAACATGAATGTAAAAATTAATTTAGTAACATCGAAACATTTAAAGTGTTTAGTAACAAAGCGCCATTCCAGACATAATTTCCATGTTTAGGTAAGAAATATCCTTAATCCGAGTTGTCTAGGAGGTAGCATGTACTAAACAAAGGTGAAATCGAAAGAGACCCACCTCTACATGACATTAGCTGTTCCCGCACATCTCTCCTGTCAAAATGATTCGGCACACCACTGTTTTAGAAATTTAATTGAATATATGATGCGATGATAGATTAAATTACTCATTAACCGTTAACCAACCCTAAACATACATTTACCATATTCAGGCAAAAATATTTGTGACAACCTCCTGGCAAATTTAGACGCAATGAGTAATTATTTCCACATTCTCTATTAAAAATATTAAAAACAATGTGATTTGTTGGAATCTGACAAAAATGACAGAGATACATCTGTTTGAATCATATTTGAGTAAATTAGTTTTTTGAAGGCTCCAAAACAAAACCATACCTTAAAATCCCTAGTAATACCAACAAATTTGGCACACATCAATTTAATTTGTTTTTCTTTTACTGTTTGATTGTATTGTTTGACAGAAGACAAAAGGCATTACAATCTGTAGCTACTGTGCCAGGAAGGATCATGTTCAACATCAGATATTTTACCCCAAGATATTTTTTCAAACAGTTAATCAAGCATCCTATTACCAAGGAGGATTTCCAAGCTAAAATACAAAAATAAAACCACATCTAGATTAAAGTCATTAAAATGGGAGAATAAAGTAATTATTTAACGAGAATAAAGTCAGAATAAATATAATTTTGAGAATAAAGTTGATATTTAACGTGAGTAAAGTCGTCATTTAACAAGAATAAAGTTGTTATTTAACAAGAATAAAGTCGTTATTAACGAGAATACAGTCGTTATTAATGAGAATAAAGTCGTTATTAACGAGAATAAAGTCGTTATTAATGAGAATAAAGACGTTATTAATGAGAATAAAGTCGTTATCAATGAGAATAAAGACGTTATTAACGAGAATAAAGTCGTTATCAATGAGAATAAAGACGTTATTAACGAGAATAAAGTCGTTATCAATGAGAATAAAAATTTTATTAACGAGAATAAAGTCGTTATTTATGAGAATAAAGACGTTATTAATGAGAATAAAGTCGTTATTAATGAGAATGAAGACGTTATTAATGAGAATAAAGTCATTATCAATGAGAATAAAGACGTTATTAACGAGAATAAAGTCGTTATTAACAAGAATAAAGACGTTATTAACGTGAATAAAGTCGTTATCAATAAGAATAAAAACGTTATTAACGAGAATAAAGTCGTTATTAACGAGAATAAAGACGTGATTTAACAAGAATAAAGTCGGTATTAATGAGAATAAAGACGTTATTAACGAGAATAAAGTCGTTATTAATGAGAATAAAGTCGTTATTAACGAGAATAAAGTCGTTATTAATGAGAATAAAGACGTTATTAATGAGAATAAAGTCGTTATCAATGAGAATAAAGACGTTATTAACGAGAATAAAGTCGTTATCAATGAGAATAAAGACGTTATTAACGAGAATAAAGTCGTTATCAATGAGAATACAAATTTTATTAACGAGAATAAAGTCGTTATTTATGAGAATAAAGACGTTATTAATGAGAATAAAGTCGTTATTAATGAGAATGAAGACTTTATTAATGAGAATTAAGTCATTATCAATGAGAATAAAGACGTTATTAACGAGAATAAAGTCGTTATTAACAAGAATAAAGACGTTATTAACATGAATAAAGTCGTTATCAATAAGAATAAAAACGTTATTAACGAGAATAAAGTCGTTATTAACGAGAATAAAGACGTGATTTAACAAGAATAAAGTCGGTATTAATGAGAATAAAGACGTTATTAACGAGAATGAAGTCGTTATTAATGAGAATAAAGTCGTTATTAACGAGAATAAAGTCGTTATTAATGAGAATAAAGACGTTATTAATGAGAATAAAGACGTTATCAATGAGAATAAAGACGTTATTAACGAGAATAAAGTCGTTATCAATGAGAATAAAGACGTTATTAACGAGAATAAAGTCGTTATCAATGAGAATACAAATTTTATTAACAAGAATAAAGTCGTTATTTATGAGAATAAAGACGTTATTAATGAGAATAAAGTCGTTATTAATGAGAATGAAGACGTTATTAATGAGAATTAAGTCATTATCAATGAGAATAAAGACGTTATTAACGAGAATAAAGTCGTTATTAACAAGAATAAAGACGGTATTAACGTGAATAAAGTCGTTATCAATAAGAATAAAAACGTTATTAACGAGAATAAAGTCGTTATCAATGAGAATAAAGACGTTATTAACGAGATTAAAGTCGTTATTAATGAGAATGAAGACGTTATTAACGAGAATAAAGTCGTTATTAATGAGAATAAAGTCAGTATTTAAAAGAATAAAGTAGGTATTTAAAGAGAATAAAGTCGTTATTGATGAGAATAAAGACGTTATTAACGTGAATCAAGTCATTGTTAATGAGAATAAAGTCGTTATTAATGAGAATAAAGATGTTATTATTGAGAATAAAGTCGTTATTAACGAGAATAAAGTCGTTATTGACTGGGATTTTGACTGCGTATGCTACACATTGTTCTCGGCAAGTGTAGTAGAAGCGTTTTGTGTTCCAAATTTAGTGCTAATATTTTTATCTTAAAAAATCTTTATTTTTATCACAAGCCTCTGCTCCACCTGTTAAACCGCACACATTTTATCGCTTTCTTCATTTTTTCTGTTGAAAATGAACTACAAACTTGCGACTGCCGCGGCCCATCTGAGACCCATCCTTAAGGTCGGCGGTGGAGTCTGCACCGCTACAGTAATAAAAAAAGACGTGACAACATCGTCAGCGGTTGCCACTCCCACAATAGTAAATCGGGCAGCGAGATGACAATAACTTACCCGTCTTGTTAAAGAACATCTTGACCGACTGAGACACAACAGCTCTCCTAACATCTTACGCCTGTTTCGCACATACTCCGTATGCAGTGCGTTTGTGGTGCGTAATTTTTTACATAGCCATGTTAACAGGTTAGAGCTTTCACACAGCATACGTATGCGGTCCGTCCGGTCCGTTGCAGTTGCGGTGCAGCAGTGCTGCGATCGTTTCGGCAGCGAGTCTTTTTTTGCTGTAAGGCACGCAAGCTGCACGCCATGATTTAAAGTGATAGCGCATGTTTTGTGGTCAGAATTAACACGGATTTACAAAAAAATGCAGTAATTTCACCCAAAATGGATGTAAACAAAGTTTTTCAGTAGTTTTTTCTGTAATCTTATTTGTTGAATCCCAGTATGAAGCAATTAAAGCAAAACACTTACCACGAGTTGAAAAATTATATGTATAACATCTTGTTAAATATTCTACCGTGTTTATATACATGCATATACATAAAGTATGCTATTAAGTTTACCATTGTTTAATTATACTAACATAGTCTTTTAGTTTTTTATTTGTAAAACAACAGTAACCAAATTTATATTGTCTCATCACAATATCCATAACCATGGAATTTTTAGTTAAACTAAGGTAATACAAATCATAATCAATCTGACAAAAACCGTTTTGTCAACCGTTAAAATTATGGTTAATTTTTGTAAGGAGAACTATACAAAATTATCTGTTTGATAGACAGGGAAGCGCACCTGTCAATCAGCGCTATTATAACAGAGCGAGGCGAGAGACGAATGTGCTCAGTAATATGGAAAATGTGTGGATCTTGAATGATTGTAAGAATACATTTGCTTTAAATATAATGTTTGTCATATAACGTTTTGGGAGATAATAATGTTTTTTTCCAATTGTTATTGAGCTTATTTAGACTTGTTGCAGTTATAACCGCGTGTTTGGCGTTTGGTTTATTTCAGTAATATTGCTGTTTTTCCGGTAATAATAATACAATTTGCATGTCACTATTGCTTCCTTGTCTATTTATTCATGTCATTATGCTGTTATTTTAATTATGTGAGAATATTTCTTGCCATATGAGATGTTCATTGCCGTTATATAAATACTCTCGTCTATGCAAATATATAGGAAATGTAGCCTATAATGTAACCATGCCTGTCACCTATATTTTCTCTTCAAAAGTTATAGTCCTAATTTATATTTATGATATATGTGGAGATAAAGCAACCCATTCTCACCAAAAAGCGTACACGGGTAGCATAAATAGACCTTTGATCCTTTCATGTGTCCTGACCATTAGAGATTTTAAACATCCTAACTAGTCTATTAAATAATATCTAATGTATTTTGTTTTGTGGTAAAAAATACAGCAGGCTTCTATATTGTTTATTGAGGAGGCGCTTTTTAACAGAAAGTGTCAATCACATGACCATTTGATACGCAGAAGCAGCGGTTAGCAACGCACTGCAAACGGAGTATGTGTGAAAGCATAACGGATGCTTGACGGATCCCACCGCATACGTACTGCAATACGCAATGCAAACGGAGTATGTGTGAAACAGGCGTTAGTCAGTCAGTCTCCTGCTCTTCCACTCTGTACTTCATTACAAAAAAGCCTCCGCACTCTGATTGGTTCTGTTCACAAGCTGAAGGTGGGACTTACATTTTCATTGGCTCCCTCTGATGTTTGTCACTGATTGAACTGAATAATTTGAAACACTGTCATATCAGATTAAATCATTTTAGAGAGAATGAAATATAAAAAAAAATGTTTTACCAAATTGCATTTTTCTGTGGTTTTTATTAAAATCTTATAACTAATAAATACTACATATTAATATCCGAATGGGGGTCAGTATATTATATCTTCTGGATTTTGTGGGGGACCCTAGAATTGTCACCACCTTTCACCCCATCAGCGATGGCCCGAGTTAATATAATGTAACCCACCTAAAAGCAGGTTAACCAGTAAATTGTATTTAATTACTATCAGTAATTACTTTATGAGTTATGGGGGTTTTATTTTAAAAGACATTTTGCGTGAAACCGGAAGTAGCACACTAAAATATTTTCAAAACAAACTGTGAAGAAAAGAGGTTCGAGAGCCATCCAGAAATTGTTTATTTGTCCTGACCTCTCATAATGAAAATCCTTTCTCGGTCAGGTCTTTTTATGAGGCGAGCAGAAGTTCCAGAAGCTCCAGTCTTTGAATCATACCAGGTGAACCATTGATCCATAGATGGCGAGCCTTTCCAATGAGCCGTGAACATCTACCACAGCATCCCGGACACCTGTGGTAGGATTGTGTCAGTTCACCAAACCGACACCAACAAGATTTTCCCTTTCGACTATTTACCCTTGACATGACTTTTCCTTTTTGACTTACTGACTTGAACTCTGAATTGAACTCTGAAATTCTTAAGAACTATTTCCACGGAACATTTTCAAGAAGAACATTTTATTTTATTTAGTTCATTCAATTTATTTTAGGCTATAGGTAGTGTGCACACAATTGTCGTGAAGTGTTGAAATATTTTGTTGAACTAAAGCGTTACACATTTCAAAATGTTACACTGATGTTGCTTGGTTATTACTGTACTTTTACAATAATAAAAAGAATACTTGGGCTGTAACATCTTATTGTGTATTTTAGATAGGCTTTACAATAACATTTCAGTTTCCCACTGTAAATATATGTAAAAACGATTTAATTCTCAAATCTATCATTATAAAGACAATGGATGTGAATAGTCGTCTGGTTCATACAGTTTTAATGTCCTTTTGTTTGTTGTCACTTTAAAGAGAGTAAATATCTATCTCCTCGTGACTTTCTCATTCTTTTCTCAGTATCTTCAACAGTCAGCTCTGACCCGTGCAAGATGGTGTGGTGACCCGTGAGGTTGTGGGAAATCGTTTGTGGTACTCCAGCCAGTGTGGCATCTACAGCTCCAACCCCATCCAAGTCAAAGCCTGTCCAGGAGATTATTATGTCTATGAACTCGTCACACCAAATGTGTCACTGTCAATGCCTTCATACTGTGCAGGTAAAGATCTATAACTCTTGTGATGTTTAGATATCCTTTTTATATCAATATGAGGAGTTTAGTGTGCATTGAAAGACTTAAAGTGCACCACGGTGAAACAAGTTTTCTGAATTTTGTCAATTTGAGTACAGACTATAGGAAATTTGTCCGTTAGCTTTTTTGTTTTAAACAAATGATGAGTTCAACATACAGCATGTCACCTGTGTGTTTTTATGTGTATTTATAATATGAATTCTAAGGATTCTAATGGTACTTTTACTAACACCTCTTTTCTTCATGTCAGTTGCTTTCAGCAGCATCAACAATGATCCCTGTTACAACTATGAGTCTCTGGATCGTCCCTGGAGAGCATCAACAACAAGTGAAAGTGGATTGTGGATTTGTGATAATTCTTTCTCCTGGAATGGCTGGTACAGGCTTTATCATTATGGGATGAACATCCAAATGCCAGAGAGCTGTGTTTATACATCCAGCTGTAATGCAGACACCAGTCTGTGGCTCAATGGTCATCATCCTCAGATAGAAGATGGGGTGGTGACCCGTGAGGTCTGTGGGTCAAGTTATTGGGATGGTAGCTGCTGTGATTACAAATCAAAACCCATCAGAGTTAAAGCCTGTCCAGGAAAATACTATGTCTATGAACTTGTGAAACCACCAGGCTGGTGTGCGGGATACTGCACAGGTAAAACTTTTCCCACTTCCTACATTTTTCAAATGCTTCAAAGTTATTATATTGTTTGCAATAATTGTTTTTCTCTGTAGATGTTAGCACTACTTCAGAGGTGATTTCCACAACTCCAGCTATATTTACTCGATCCACCACCACTCTTGGTAGGTTTCAATACAAATCATGTGTAATGTAGACCTCATGCAGGCTAGTTTTGACTGCATGAGGTGCAATGCGACTTCAAAGGTGGGTAGAGTACCCAAAATCTGTACTCAAGTAAAAGTACAAGTACTTATACAAAAATGTACTCAAGTAAAAGTAAAAGTAACAATCTAATTATTTACTTGAGTAAGAGTAAAAAAGGATTAGATGAAAAAACTACTCAAGTAGTTAGTTACTCGTTACTTCCGATCTGATTGAAAAGAAGCGTAAAATCCCTGAATTTCAGACTACTTGGAGGGCTTTCACAAACCTCTCCTTAAAAGTCTCATTGTTCTGCTTATATACTACTTATAAACCTAGGTTAAAGTAAAGCAGTCTATCTCAGTCCTCCAACATCACATAACGTGTCATTAAAAAAAATCTTAAACACACACTGACTGACAGTTAACTGTGTATTTATTTTCAAGTTCACAACAAAATTTGACTGCATCTGCCTTTAAACAAGCTTACAGTAAGAAAAAAAGAATGTGTGTGTCTGTTTGTTATCATGTTTTTATATGAATAGGTTATTTTCATTGCCATTAATGTGCAATTAGTGAACATAAGGAGCTTGATAAAATGCTTATTTTAGAATTTCAAATGGAACTCATCTGTTTTATAATATATAAAAACATGTTTCTTTAAAAACATACTTTATTCTTTTATTTTTATAAGTATATAGATTCTTTAGGAAGGAATTAAATAAAATACAATCCAGTTTTTATTCGTATGTATTTTCTACATTTAAGTAAGGTGTCCGGTTATGTGTAAGGGAGAACAGGCGAAAAGTACCATTTTTCAGAATTTTTTTTTTTTTAAGTTTTTTAAATTTTTAAAGATAATGTTTCAGACAGAGATATATTTTTGCTGTGGTCAGTAACTCACAAGTGTGGTCTATCAATACCAGGTGGAATTTTGAACAAATGTAAAATGACTAGTATAATTTCACTTTTAACATAAGTGGTTAATTGTTACTTTTTTTTTTACACAACAAAACAATGTAGATTTTCATGTTACACTTGTTTTTATTAACTATACATGACTATGACCTCTTTAATATGTAACTGCAAACATATTTTGTAATTTATCTTTGTAAAAAATAATGAAATTATATTTTCATTTTAAATTTCAGTTTTATCAAATGTTTCAAAAGCAACCAACAGTACAAACTTAAATGCAACAGTTTGAACAATATTACAATTAAATTAAATAAAATTAGAATAATATAAATGGTACAAAAGTAAGTGTTACTTTCGTCCCGACAGGATCTCCTCACATTTAAACCCGATTTACTTTTATTTTGAAAAACTCTTGAGAAGTCAAACTTCAGGATGTGTAAGAGCACTAAATAACCTAAAGATTGATGAAACGAGAAACACAACGCGTTATAAGAAAACAATGACCGCTTTTGGAATTTACTTATGGTTGAAAACACCTTTCTGGATCTACACCCGGAAAATGGTGAGTAAATAAAGCAATATTGTCAGCTCTGTCAAGGGTTGCAAAGATGCTGTCATAGTTTGGGATGCAAATGGTATCAGTCCTCTTAGAAAATCGCTTTGTTACTTTCGTCCAGCGTCACTTTTGCCCCGGTTCTCCCGTATTATTACTGCAAGACTTAACATGCTGTTCAATTTGTTTAGTTTTATGAGGAAATGATATGGAAATGTGCAGATGTGAACGTTGTTTGTAAGGTTAGAGTAATTTTCATTGCTTGCACAAGAGCGCATATGACAAAAACAGTGCGTGAAATAATATTATAATAAGGCACTGCAGAAAGTGACACCTACCGCCGTGTTGTTTCATGTTGGAGCTTGAATTCCTGTATGCTGAGATGTCAGTTCGTTTTGGTGCACAAAGCATACATTGCATTATGAAACTATTCTTTGTGACCTTTTGTAGTGTAAACATAGACCAAACTTGAGGCCACGCGTGATCTGCCTCCGATAGCTTGCATAGGTCATCCTCCGCTTCAGTCATCTCCTTTCATCTACGCGCGCTAAAGGGTGAAACGTAGCCACCCCTCGCAACGCACGCTGCCTCTCTAACGTCTCGCGAGACTTTCGAACAAGCCATATAAACTTAAATATATTCATTAATTATTACCACTTGAAAGTAGCGTAGTAACGCCACCGAATGTAGCGAAGTAAAAGTACATTTTTTTCATTAGAAATGTACTTGAGTAAGAGTAAAAAGTACCCATCCTTATATTTACTCTAAAAGTACTAGTTACCAAAAAAAATTACTCAAGTAAATGTAACGAAGTAAATGTAATTCGTTACTACCCACCTCTGTGCGACTTTAATACATCTGAAAGAAGAAGAGTCAGAATTCATAGAGTTTTATATTAAGGGATTATGAACCGTTTTATAATGCTTTCTGATAGGTGCTGATCCAAAATGCACGAGGTACATCAGTATGATATGGTGTATTCGGGTGTGTTTGACTTCATGCAGTGCTGCACAAAGCAATCGGATGACATCAAATTACCGCCATAGTAATTCAAGAGCAGGCAGCTCCGCTCCATTGTTCTCAAATCACTCTCATGTTACTTTGATGTCATACCCAAATCGGTCTGTGCAGCCACATAAAGGCAAACACACATCTTTGTGAGACAGGCCACCATCGTACATCACATCCTTCTTGTGTCCTTGTTGTGTGATTTTTATTGACAGTTAGAAAAAGTGCATGTGTTATATTTGAAATTATGACAATTCATGAAAATGTTTTTAAATATAATGTATGATATGCCAATTGCTCGGTTGTGACATCGAGTCTCTTGTTGAAATATAACTTTATTTTGATCTCAGGTGATCCATGCTTAAGCTACAACATACTGAACGACTACTGGAGAAACACACGAGATTCCAGGTTTAAGTATGAATATATAAATGGACATGGTGACACCACTGAAGAATGGCATGGCTGGTATCGACTCTTCATTAATGGATCGAGTGCTCAGATACCTGACTGGTGTGTTCCTTATATGCAATGTGGAGGTTTCAGTTCTCTGTGGCTTGCTGGTTCTCATCCTGGAGTAGAAGATGGAGTTGTTACTCGTGAAGTCCACGGCTCTTTTTATGATCAGTGCAGTCATTACACATCAAACCCAATCCAAGTCAAAGCTTGTCCTGGAGATTATTATGTCTACAAATTCACAAGACCTAATGTAGCGATGTATTCTGCTTATAGACTTTTTTTATGTGACTTTTCAATTTTGCAGACCTTTAAAGATAATGTAGCATACATGTATTATTTTTCAATTTTTTATCTGTATCCAATATAATCTACATTTATTAATGAACTCTCTCTTTGTTTACTCATAATAGTTGTTTATAGCACTCCAAGTGTCGACCCGTGTTACAGTTACACCAGTCTGGATCAGTCCTGGAGATCCACTGATTATTCTGTATATAACTACTACAATTCTTATGACTACAACAATTACTATAGCCCTTGTGATTATAATGTCAACTGGAACGGCTGGTACAGACTTTTCATCAATGGTCAGAGTGCTCAGATGCCAGAATCATGTGTTACGTATGGGATGTGTGGCACTTATTACCCAATGTCACTTAATGGATCTCATCCACATCTGGAAGATGGAGTGGTCAGACGACACGTCTGTATGTCAACCGATAACGGCTGCTGTGGTTTAGAATCTCATCCCATACAAGTCAAAGCCTGTCCAGGAAATTACTACGTTTATGAGTTTGTCAGACCAATATTCTGTTCTGCTTACTGTGCAGGTAAACAATTTAGGTTACACTTTATTTTAAGGCGTCACTGTTACATTGTAATTATATATTTAAGTACTAAGTAATAATCATCAACAACATGTACTTACTGTAGGGTTTGGTTTAGGATTAGTTGCATGTAATTATGCATAATTAACTGTTATTCATATAATAATTACATGTAACGTGTGTAACAAAGACACCATAAAATAAAGTGTTACCACAATTTACTCTGCTTATGCACTTTCTGGGATTTCTTTCCTACCTTAAACTTTATTTACAAATAAATAGGACTCAGAATGTAAGACTGTATCTGTGTTTTGTATGAATGCATCTCTTTCATCTCATCTTTATTCTCCTCTCAGTTTCGACTGATCCGTGTCGTTCACTCAACTGTACTGAAGATGAATATTGTGGAGAGTTGAGCGGTGTTTACGGCTGTTTCTGCAAAAACAACCAAACCAGATCTGATCCTGACTCTTTTGGTTAGAATCATTTCACAACATTTCTAATATTAAACTATATTTCCTAATGCTGACAATCACTTTTTATCTTTCAGATATCATTGAAACATGTGAGAGCAGTACAGGAAATATATCTATATCTCGCTGTCAGCTCTTTGAAGCTGGTTTTTCAGCAAGCAACCTGCATCTCAATGATCCCAGATGCAGAGGAACCGTCCAGAATGGCCGAGTGGAGTTTAGTTTTGATAACAATGGACACAACTGTGGTACAAATCTTATGGTGAGACTCAATATCTGTACAGTAGGGATGGGCAGTTTTTATTCACATTTGATGAAGTTATATTAAGGTGCAGTATTTTTTTTTAAAGAATTTTTAGTTAGAAACGTCAAAGTGAAAAGTTGCAAAGTGAAATATCATCTGAATATTCAGATTTCACAATTTTTTATTTACTTACACTGTCAAAAATAAAGGTACGAAGCTGTCACTGGGGCAGTACCCTTTAAAAAAGGTCCTAATATGTACCATTTAGGTACAAATATGTACCTTTAAAGGTACATTTTGGCAGTTCAAAGTTGTGAGGATTCTCGCCCAAAAAACCACAGGAGCCACTGCTTATCATCAATGTCGTTTGGACTTCAATTTATTTAACTTTCTTTTATCAAAAAGATTCCCATAAATTCGGGAAACAGGGAAATCTAGCCACACTTAGACCCTGGGTGCATTGCTCTTCTAGGATCTCACCAACAATTTCCTAATGATCGGCAGCTTATGCATTCACTAATTGGCGGACCAAACCATTCTGGAATTAGGTTGAACACAAAATTCCAAAAACTAAGAAAATATCAACGGCAAATTCATCAAATGAAAATAAAAATAAAGGAATATAATTATTTATAAAAAGAAATACAAATTATTGAAAAACTACAACTCAAACATTAAAAGAAAACCTTTTAAATTACCGACCTCCGACTCACGCTGCAGTCATGACCCGTGGCACAACCCAAAAATAAATAAAAATAAATATATGAAATAAACATGAAAATAAGACCCAAATCTCAACTTATTATTTTCTTCATTTACTAGCGTGCACTCTAGCAAGAGAATTAAACAATTTACAAGTATTAAGGGTCACAATAAACCTAATAAATACACAGCATCATTTTAAATAAAACAAATTAATGCCAACAGAAAACACTCTACAAAATAAAACAATTATCAAAGAAAAACAAAAATAAACTGAATAGTGTGGCCTTAGCCATCACATTTCCCCCCACCTAAGTATTCTCGCACGGGGAGCGAGAAAGAAAATCAGCCGCTTTATTTTCAGACCCTGGACAGTACTTTACTATAAAGCGAAAGGGTTGAATAGACAAAAACCATCGTGTCAGTCGAGAATTTGTGTCCTTCATCTCATGTAACCATTTCAATGCTTTATGGTCTGACTCAATCAGGAAATCTCGGCCAAGCAAATAATATTTTAAGGAATCCAGCGCCCATTTCAACGCTAAACACTCTTTCTCCACTACCGAATACCTTGTCTCACGAGGAAACAATTTCCGACTTAGATACAGTACTGGATGCCTTATTCCATTTTGTTCCTGCAATAAAACAGCCCCTAAACCTAATTCAGACGCATCTGTCTGTAAAATAAAAGGTTTCCCAAAATCCGGGCTGCGCAGAACTGGTTCAGTACTCAACGCAGCTTTTAACTGCGTAAAAGCCTCTTCGGCAGGTGCTGTCCATTGTACTTGGTTGGGCTTTACCTTTTTGATAAGGTCTGTCAACGGGGCTGCCATGGTAGAAAAATGGGGAATAAACTTCCGATACCAGCCAACTAAGCCTAGAAATGATCTTATTTGTTTTTTTGTGGCTGGTAGCGGACAAGATTGAATAGCCCTTAATTTCTGTATTTGAGGTTTAATCTCCCCTCTTCCTAACACATAACCCAAGTACTCCGTCTCCCTTTTAACCAACGCGCATTTTGCGGGGTTAATAGTTAATCCAGCATCTTTGATTCGCTGAAAAACTACCTTAAGATGTTGAAGGTGATCTTCCCATGATGTACTAAATATTACAACATCGTCTAAGTAAGCGGCGGCAAATTTTCCTACACCATTTAACACAGAATCCATTAATCGTTGAAACGTTGCCAGAGCCCCATGCAAACCGAAAGGTAGCACCCGGAAATGCATCAGTCCTTTCGGGGTACGAAAGGCTGTGAACTCTCGCGAATCTGGATCTAATGGAACTTGCCAATAGCCTTTACTTAGATCGATAGTACTAATAAAGGTAGCTTTACCAAGTTTTTCAGTCAAGTCCTCAATACGAGGCAAGGGATATGAATCAAATTTCGATACAGAATTCAAATAGCGAAAATCAATGCAAAATCTCAGACTATTATCTTTCTTCGGCACCAATACCACCGGATTACACCATTCGCTGTTCGATGGCTCTATGATGCGCATTTTCTGCATCAATTCTACCTCATCCTCAAACGCAGTCATCAGTCGCTCAGGTATACGATAGCTCATTCGTTTTGGGCATGCACCTTCTTTTAGCACAATTTTATGCTTTTTAAGCGTGGTATGTCCTGGCTGATTTTTAAAAAGATTTGGATCGCACAACCGCTGAACTTGAATTCGCTGCTCATCAGAAAGGTGACTTAAATCAACAGAAGGCAATGTTTGACTCTCAGGCAAATATTGCTCTTCTATCTCTTCTTCACTCTCCACCAATCTGATTAAATTAGCCACTGCGCTCTCCTTTTGCGGGTACCACCTTTTCAAAAGATTCACATGTAACACCCTATGCGAGCGTGCTTGTCCCGGGATAGCGATCTCATATGAGGTGGCGCCTATCCTTTTTATCACATCATAGGGTCCCCTCCATTTACCCAAAAGTTTGTTTTCACACGTAGGAAGCATTACGAGAACCCTTTGACCTGGTTCAAAGGATCGCCTCTCAGTCTTTCTATCATACCACGTCTTTTGCCTTTTCTGCGCTTCGCTCAAATGGGTGGTAGCCAGTTCAGTCATTCGTTGCAATTTCTGTCTCATGGCTAACACATAATCAATTACATTCGGTTTGTCTCGAGTCATCGTGTCCCCTTCCCACAATTCTCTTATAAGTGACAACGGTCCCTTCACCTCATGCCCGTACATCAACTGGAAAGGTGAAAACCCGGTTGATGACTGGGGAACTTCCCTATAAGCGAACAAAACGTATGGTAACCACTGATCCCAGTCGTTTCCCACCTCGTTCACGAATTTGCGAAGCATTTGCACTAAGGTCTGATTAAACCTTTCTACTAGACCGTCTGTCTCGGGGTGATAAGGAGTAGTTTTTAACCCTTTAATCCCCAACAGCTGATACACCTGCTGTAAAAGCAGAGACGTAAAATTCGTCCCTCTGTCGGTGAGTATTTCCTTCGGGATGCCCACTCGAGAGAAGAACTGGATTAGACAGAAAGCAATAGTTTTAGCCTTAATGTTTCTTAACGGGAAAACTTCTGGAAACCTCGTCGCATAGTCGCAAATGACCAACATAAACTTATTGCCAGTTTTACTTCTCTCGAGTGGCCCTACAATATCCATCCCTAGCCGCTGGAAAGGAACATCGATAACAGGTAAGGGTATTAACGGTACTTTAGGGGGTTTGCGCAAGGCGCTACGTTGACACTCAGGACAGGTTTTACAAAATTCAGCAATATCTTTACTCATACCCAGCCAGTAAAAATGTTTGCTAATTCTAGAGTGAGTTCGGCGCCTCCCCAAATGTCCCGCCCAAGGAATGGAATGCCCCAGCGTCATGACTGTATTACGTACCTGAAATGGTACGACCAGTTGCAAATTTCCACCCGTTTTGCGATACAGTAAATCATCTTGTACACAAAAAGACATCCCTTGTATCACACACTCATTTAACCCTTTTTGTGCTGCTTCTATCACCATGCAAAGAATTTTTGAAACCTCAGCATCATCTTTCTGCAGCTGTCTTAAATTTCCAGGGATTAAAGCTTGCTCAATATCCAACAATTTCTCAGGTTCGTTTAATTCCGTACCCTGTACTGTAGTTCCTTTAAACTTTTCCCTCTTCCTTTCCCTTCTTGATTTTTTTTCTTTTGACGGATTCACCGTCAACTCTGCATCAAAAAATGGCATACACATCAAAGGGTTATCTGTATCATCACATTCATTTCGTAATTTTTGCGCTCGAGTCAAAACTACATTACATGTGTTTTTTACAGCTAACAAGTCCGCTAAAGCGGGGAAATCATGACCTAAAATCACTTGGTAAGGTAAACCCTGTGCAAGTCCTACTTTCATCAAATAGGAATGTCCCTCTATTCCCACTTTCACATTGGCGATCGGGTAATGCCGCTCCTCCCCATGTACACATTTCACTATCACCTGAGGAACACTACAGATATTTACTTCAGGTTCTAGTTCATTTTCCACAAGGGTTTGTGTACAACCTGTATCTAGTAAAGCAGTGACTTTTTCCCCATTCAATTCTACAGTTCTTAACATTTGATCGGGTACAGTAATGTTAGTAGGTTCAGGTACAGAGACTTGTGGAACATAACACATATTTGTAAATGTTTTCATTAATTGCGGACACATCGGTTTTTTATGCCCCAATTGTCCACACTTATAACACTTTATCTCTGACACAGAGACAGAGTTCTCAGTTCGTTTAAAACTTGACTCACTTGCAGCTCTGATACCTTGAGGTGTCGACGGCAGTCGACGAGAAGACTTGTCCCGCACCGTTTTCCAGCGATTGAGACTCCATGGCTCAGTTCTCCGTCGCGCAGCTACAAAGACATCAGCCAATCGCGCAGCCTCCTCAGCAGAAGGCGGATCATGTTCTTTTATCCACGTCTGCAGCTCTGGGCTAAGCATTCGCAGAAATTGTTCTAGGACAATTACCTCAGCAATGTCCTCCGTAGTTTTCTCGTCCGGTGACACCCACTTATGAAACAAGTCCTTTAATCGAACATACAACTCTTTAGGAGTCTCTTCTTCCATTACCTCCAACGAACGAAACCTTTGTCGATACGTTTCGTGGTTGATAGAATACTTCCTCAAGATTGCCTCCTTTACTTGGCTATAGTCACTGGCAGCTATTACATCCATAGCCACATATGCGCTACGCGCCTTCCCAGTCAATAATGGAATAAGTCTGATGGCCCACTCCTCTCTCGGCCATTTACACACCTCAGCAATGCGTTCAAACGTAGTTAGGTAATGTTCAATATCATCCGCTTCACACAACTGTTGCAGCTTCGGCTCTTTCAACACATGTCCAAAGTTAATATTTGCGGAGCCCAAAGAAGCTCCCCGTGGACCCACCGGCTCCGCGACATCCCGCGAATCCGCCGCCGGGGTACGTTGATTCACCTCCTCCTGCAGCAAACGGAACTGATGCTGGAGCGTCTTCCATCTAGAATCCTGTCGATTCGCCTCTTGTGCCTGCCAGGCATCTCGGTCACGCTGATCCGACAGGAACCTTTGAAACATCCGCTTAAGCTCCACCACATCACTTTCCGCTTCTCCTTCGGCCGTCGGCCCAGCTGCACCTGTCGCCCCTGAGCGGACCTCGCCATCATCCGAAACGGGCTCCGTATCAGTAGGTACAACAGCACGCACTTTTTTAGGCGCCATGTCCCTCAATTTCCTTAGATTTCTTCACCAGTGGCCTTTTCCTGATCAGGCAAATCCCACTTCTGACACCATATTTGTGAGGATTCTCGCCCAAAAAACCACAGGAGCCACTGCTTATCATCAATGTCGTTTGGACTTCAATTTATTTAACTTTCTTTTATCAAAAAGATTCCCATAAATTCGGGAAACAGGGAAATCTAGCCACACTTAGACCCTGGGTGCATTGCTCTTCTAGGATCTCACCAACAATTTCCTAATGATCGGCAGCTTATGCATTCACTAATTGGCGGACCAAACCATTCTGGAATTAGGTTGAACACAAAATTCCAAAAACTAAGAAAATATCAACGGCAAATTCATCAAATGAAAATAAAAATAAAGGAATATAATTATTTATAAAAAGAAATACAAATTATTGAAAAACTACCACTCAAACATTAAAAGAAAACCTTTTAAATTACCGACCTCCGACTCACGCTGCAGTCATGACCCGTGGCACAACCCAAAAATAAATAAAAATAAATATATGAAATAAACATGAAAATAAGACCCAAATCTCAACTTATTATTTTCTTCATTTACTAGCGTGCACTCTAGCAAGAGAATTAAACAATTTATAAGTATTAAGGGTCACAATAAACCTAATAAATACACAGCATCATTTTAAATAAAACAAATTAATGCCAACACAAAACACTCTACAAAATAAAACAATTATCAAAGAAAAACAAAAATAAACTGAATAGTGTGGCCTTAGCCATCACAAAAGTACTAATATGCTCTCTTTGGGTACAAAGGTGTACCTTTTTGAAAGGGTACTGTCCCAGTGACAACTTTTGTACCTTTATTTCTGAGAGTGTATTTAACCTTTATTTAACCAGGGAAATCATTTGAGAACAAGTCTCTTTTGTGAAGGAGCCATGGGCAAGAAATCCACAATAAAAATTCCACATAAAATACAATAGTAATAATAATAAATAGTAAATACAACAAACATTCAGAACAACAATAACAATACAAAACATCAAACATAAAAAATACATATTTACAGTGTATGTTAATATGTATTTCCGTGTACTTGTCTGAATTAAATGCAATGAGATAGAGAGGTGTTTCCAGCAAGTTCATTCTGTTCTGAACACACAACATGTGTTAGTGCTTGATTCACAAACGAATGACTCTTTTGAACCAGATTGTTTAAATAACATTAACTATTCAGTCACTAAAAATCTGATCTCATGTAAAAATGTAACTGTTTTACACAGTGAATTTTTTTTATAAATTTGTAAGATGCAAAAACATACAATATTTAGAAAAATGCACAAATGTAACCACAACATTACAGGTGCCAGACACAGTATTAAAACCTGCAAATGAGACAGTACAAGTTCATACGATGGGCACTTTATATTGCCATGAGATTGGCTGCATTCGTGTATTGTGACTAGTTGAAGTATCTACTGCTTTATTAGTTAAATAGTACATTTTATGTAGTATGTGTTGGGTACCGTATGAATACATTCTGGACATACTCATTATTGTCATGTAACCCATATGTTCTTTGACCTATGACAAATAATGTTTCACAACAACTGTGATCATAATTTACTCAAGTATTGTTAAACTTACAAATAAGCTGCAAGGAATTAATGCATTTCTACACTCAGATATTAGCAAATCCCTCAGCGAATCTTTTGAAGCTCAGCGAATTATTCAAAGCTCAGTGAATCTCTCAGGTCTCAGGGAATAACTCAACGATTAGCGAATTATTTTGAGCTCAGCGAATCACTTTAATATAGAAAACATCACAACATAAAAGACTTAATAAGACACCAATCTGTTAAAGGAATAGTCTATCCTTTTTCCATATTAAAATATGTTATTACCTTAACTAAGAAGAGTTGATACATACCTCTATCATCTTAATGCGTGCACTTCATCGTTGTGGCGCGCAGTGACACTTTGATAGCATTTAGCTTAGCCCCATTCATTCAATGGTACCAAACAGTGACCAAGTGACCAAACACATCAACGTTTTTCCTATTTAAGACGAGTAGTTATACGAGCAAGTATGGTGGCACAAAATAAAACGTAGCGCATTTCTAAGCGGATTTAAAAGGGTAACTTTATTATTTGGCAGAATAGCACTTTTGGGAGTACTTCGACTCGCCTGAAAAATCCGCTATAAATCCTCATAATGAGAGAGGGAGAGTGTTACTGCGCCGAGTCAAAGTACTCCCAAAAGTGCTATTCCGCCATATAATATAGTTACCATTTTAAATCTGCTTAGAAATGTGCTACGTTTTATTTTGTGCCACCAAACTTGCTCGTATAACTACTCTTACTACTCTTAAATAGGAAAAATGTTGATGTGTTTGGTCACTTCTAACTTTATCTCTAAATGGTACCATTGAATGAATGGGGCTAAGCTAAATGCTATCAAAGTGTCACCGCGCGCCACAGCAATGAAGTGCACGCACTAAGATGATAGAGGTATGTATCAACTCTTCTTAGTTAAGGTAATAACATAGTGTAATATGGAAAAAGGATAGACTATTCCTTTAAGACTTATCCTCAGTAATCTGAATTATTGACTAAAGTAAAGTAAATTATTTACTAAATTAAATTTAAGTTCAGCTGACTATATATACTATAAGTAGATAAAAGTGGACGAAAGAAATATAGTAAATATAATATAATATAATATTAATTAATAAATAATATAATATCTTGCAAGTTTATAATAAAAGGACATTTACTTCTAATCGTTATTGTGAATCATTTACACATTGTGTAAAACAGCTAGATTTTTTGCCATCCCCCTCAGCCCGACTATATTCAGTAGTTCATAGTTTACCACTGTGTGTTTTATTTGAATAAATGTTTATTATAGTTGATTGATTTGTATTAATATCTAAATGTATATGTTTGTAATCCACAGGCCAATGGCACTGATATCATTTATGAGAACTTTATTCTGAGTGGACGTCAGTCATCTGGAGACGTCATCAGCAGAGAGAGAAATCTTCAGATATCTTTCAGCTGTGCTTACCCACAATTCCAAACACAAGAATGACACACAACTATATCGCATTATAACTGATCTATGTTGTTATTTTCCCAGCATGGTGTACAAGCACCTTCCTGCTGGTCATGGGATGTATCAGGTCCGAATGATCCCATATAAGGATGTTGGGTTCTCTCAGCCCTTCAATGGAAGTGTGGATGCAGACCTCAACCAGGAGATTTTTGTTGAGGTTCGTGTTGATGGGGTTGACAGTCGACAGTTGGTGACAGTGATTGACACATGTTGGGCTACACCTGTGAATGATCCAGATTACAGTCTGCGCTGGGATCTCATCACTGGAGAGTAAGAGACAAACATTTCTTTGTGTTTGCTGTAACGTGTTTAAAGACATTGAGTTAAATAAATAATCCTCCTTATCATCAGGTGTCCAAATCCACATGATAACACCGTGAAGATTCTTCAGAATGGTGTCTCAACATCCAGCCGTTTCTCCTTCAGGATGTTTGTCTTCAGCGCAGACTCCAATAAACTTTACCTGCACTGTGCTGTTCATCTTTGTCTCCTGGCAAACAATAACTGCACAACTGTGAGTTTATAAACTTTAGCAGAACTGTTATGCTTCTGATGCTGAGTAGTTTAGTTTTTGATATAAATATTAGATTTATTATAATGTTTCTTTGGTAAACATTAATTTGACATGTATAAGGTGATATATATTTAATCTCTCTCTCTCTCATCAGTCCTGTGTCTCTGGATATCAGCGGAGGGCTCGCAGGTCTCTAGATTTCCATGACAGTTCCTCCATCTCCATGGGTCCTCTGATCGGGGCTGGTGGAGAAACAGGTGAATATTTCAGATGATTTTCCGATTTATTTTATTTGTGGATCAATAACATTTACCTTTACATTATATTTCCTCTTCACAGATATCTCAAATCGAATAAGGATGCCTGGGGCTTAGTGTCTGTGTCGTTCTCTGATGGTGTTGTTTGTTTCTCTCATGATTTTTTTCAACTTCCTTCAGTAGATTTCTAGAAAAAAATGAACAACATTAACATATCATTGAATCTCATTTTAATTAATGTGACTCTGATAATAACTTTCTAAAGGTTTCTTTATTTTGTAACTGCTATTATAATCAATAGTAATGACATATATATGAAATAAGATTTTAATTATTTTATAATGCATTAACCTTCAGATGAAGTACAGGAATAAAGAGCATCAGACTCGTGTTTGTTTAAATCATGCAGAAGATCATAAAAGAGTCTGTTTGATCTCTTATCAGTTTTTCTGCATCATAACTGCCTGTAGTTTCTGTAGTTTTGTCTTTTAATCTTTTCTTTTGAGTAAAAAGAAGAACATTAATAATACTGATCATAACTATATATTTTTTAAGTTAAAATAACGAATCTCTATTCAAGATAAATAATAGTGGGTTGAAATGACTTGTAAATCTGAGTTGATTAAACAAAAACTTACGACAGCACGGAAGTCACTGGATTTAAATGTCATGATGTTTATGAATATTTAGTTTCATATTTACATTCATCTGTTGCTGTATAAAATATTGGGTCCGCTCTATTTGATCGGCAGTGGTTGGTGGAAGGTTGGTGGTTCAATCCCCAGCTCTGCCTGACCAAGTGTCGAGGTATCCTTGAGCAAGACAACAAACCACAGCTGCTCCCGATGAGCTGGATGGCGCCTTGCATGGCTGAAACTGCTCTCGGTTGGTGAATGTGAGGCAATATGTGAAGCCCTTTTGATGGCCATTGGTCTATCAGAGCGCTATATAAATGCAGTCCATTTACCATTTTTGAAATATTTTCTTCATCATTCAAATACTGACATGATGATTGAACCATCTTTGGATACAAATTATTTTTTATTTAACATCAAAATGGATTTTGATAAAACCAAGACGTGTCTGTCAGTCTGTCGATGGTTGGGTAAAATCTACAAGACAATTTTTTTCAGTGTAAACTTAAAATGCAAATAGTCTGTCAGTGATGTAGTCGTGTAAGTCTGGAGGAATCTTGATCAACTAGTTTCAACAATTACCTGTATACTTCATTTATTGTTTAACTGGCAGCACAAACTTCATTTTGGGAAACTTTACATTGAAGTTGCTTAGCAGCATTTTATCTGCTTTTGTTTCCTGAAGTAAGCACATATTTCTTCTGTTCATTTGAAACCAATAAACCACAAACTTTAACCACACAAGCAAAGAAAACACAATGTACGTCAAATTGAATTGAATTCTGATGCTATAGTTACAACAAAACAACAGGTACTTTATTCTTTATGTCTTTTACATTGCTGCCAAACTTGTTGTCGAGGTTAAACCAGAGCAGATTAAATACAACAATAAAAAGATTGTATGTAAACACACATTCGAATACACATTTATAAATCTGCCACATATCTATGAATAAATAATTCTACTATTGTTATTTAATGTTATTTATTTATTTTTGAATAATCCATGTGCAAAACACCAGACAGATGCACTAAACAACTTGAATGAGCAAACATAAAGAAACACATTTCATAAAGCAATTTGTCATAGTTTCCAGTATCTTTACCAATATATAAGGCTATATATCAAATCAGGTATTAGATTGTACATTTACATTTCATGTGTTTCATATTAGCAAATGATCCTAAAAAACTGACTTTTAGAAAGTGCAGGACACAAAGAAAGTAAAGTGAAATAGTGAATTTCTCTGAATGTAGTGTTTGATTCCCTTTCAATAGCAGAAGCCTGAATGATTACTTCATAAGAAAGATGATGTTTCTGCTGATCATTAACAAGATCTTACAGATTAATTACATACTATAGGCAGGACATTTTTTGATATTTTTAATAAAAAAAAACATTATTTAGCGACAATTAACATTTGGTAAATGCATACATGCATGCTTTGTTCAACTGAGGATTGAAGGGTTCAGTTTCAGAGTCCTTTATTGACATTTTAATCAGACCTAAATCTTCATATCTTATATTTTCATATCTGACAGACAGCATGAGAGTTCATGTGTGGTGGCCTGCGGTGCTGATATCTTGTGGTGTAAATGTCTGTAATGGTGAGATTTCCTGTAAAGTTTATTTAAAACAGTATTTGTTTACAAGATAGATTAGATTAGATTAGATTCAACTTTATTGTCACTGCACATGTAGGTACAAGGCAACGAAATGCAGTTAGCATCTAACCAGAAGTGCAATAAGCAGTAAGTACAGAGTGAAGGTCTATAATATGTACAATAACTATACAGGTAAGTATTATGGACATAATTTACAGATATTAAATACTATATTAAATACTATAAGCACGATATACAGATTGTCACGGAGAACAAAAGAGGACCAAAGGCAAATTAGCAGGTGAGTCTTTTGCTTTAATTATACACAGTTCGAGCCGTACAAGTTGTGGCACTTGGTAAATCAGAGTATAAAACAAAACATAGGCAAAGCCACTCTGGTTAAATAACTTAGGAGGTCACAGTCTTTTAAAAGGCAAAGCAAAACTTGTCCGCGTGGCAGTGTAACCAAGGGTAGGCAGACAGACTTGGCCGGCACCGCGGCGTTCAAAGGCTGACTGTGACCGGCTGCGGCAGCAGCGACGGGCTCGTGAGGGAGAGGAGAAATACTGGAGCGCTTGAGTTGCCTAGGCTCTTTCCACACACCTCCTCAGCAGAGTAACTGGACAGAGAGCAGACTGGGTAACACACAGGAGAAACTATTAATCACTGATATTAACAAAGACTCGACTCGACTGGACAGGACAGGAGCACGGCTCCGTATCTAACACAGAGTGAGACACAACACAGCGTGACCATCATACAATAATCCAACAGAGGAAGGGAAAAAGAGGGAACTATATATAGGGAGGTAAATAACAAGATGAGGAGCAGGTGAGGGAATTAGGAACACCTGGGGGAGCGCTAATAGGTTAACAAGCGAGTAAATGAGAAGAGGTAAAATAGAGAAAGAACCCAAAGACGTAACAGTACCTCCCCTCTCAAAGTGCGCCACCTGGCGCACCAGAGGAGGACTGGCGAGAACAATAAAAATTATCAATGAGCGAGCGGTCCAGGACGTCCCGGGCTGGAATCCAGCATCTCTCCTCCGGACCGTAACCCTCCCAATCTACCAGAAACTGACGACCACGACCACGGGGGCGGACATCAAGGAGTTTACGGACACGATAGACAGGGGAACCCTCAATGTGAATGGGGGTGGTAACGGGGCGAGGAGGGGGGCGAATGACGGGCTTGAGACATGAGACATGAAACACCGGATGAACGCGACGAAGGTTAGAGGGTAACCGGAGCTTAACAGAAACAGGGCTAAGAATCTTAACGATACGAAATGGTCCAATAAACTTGGGGGCGAGCTTGCGCGAGGGGAATTGGAGAGGGAGATTGAGGGTAGAAAGCCAGACCCTTTGACCGCACGTATAACGCGGACTCTTAATGCGATGCCTATTGGCAGCTCGACGGGTAGCGGACCGAGACTTACAAAGAGAGGACCTGACCGCTCTCCAGGTGCGTTTGCAGCGTTCGATAAAGGCCTTGACAGAGGGCGCCTTAGATTCAGAATTGGAGGCGGAAAATAGCGGTGGTTGGTACCCTAGACAGCTCTGAAAGGGCGATAAGCCGGTGGCAGAAGATGGAGCGGAGTTATAAGCATATTCTGCCCACGGGAGCTGTTCGGACCAAGAGGCGGGGTTGCGAAAAGCGAGACTGCGTAAGATACGCCCTATAGTCTGATTAGCGCGTTCAGCCTGTCCATTGGTTTGCGGATGGAAACCAGAGGAAAGGCTGACAGAAGCCCCGATGAGGCGACAAAATTCCTTCCAAAACAGGGAGGAGAATTGTGGACCCCTATCTGACACGACATTTTCGGGGAGACCGTGGATCTTAAAAATGTGGTCGACGACTATCTGCGCAGTCTCTTTAGCGGAGGGAAGCTTAGGGAGCGGGATAAAACGGGCGGTCTTAGAGAAGCGGTCGATAACGGTGAGAATAACGGTCTTGCCTCCGGACAGCGGGAGGCCAGTGATAAAGTCAAGCGCTATCTGAGCCCATGGTCGCGACGGAATGGGTAAAGGTCTAAGGAGACCAGCGGGGGGCCGGTTACTAGTCTTAGTCTGGGCGCAAACAGAGCAAGACGCGATAAAGCGGCGGACGTCACGTTCTCGAGTGGGCCACCAAAATCTCTGGGAGATCGAGGCAATAGTACCTCTGACTCCAGGATGTGCAAATATCTTGGAGGCATGCCCCCACTGGAGAAAGGCACGTCGAGCGGAGGGCGGGACAAAAAGTAAGCCCTTAGGGCAGAGACGCGGTGTGATAGTGTTGGAAAGAGCGCGTTTAACCAGACGTTCGATTCCCCAGACCGCCGCTCCCACCACCATTTGCGGGGAAACTATGCCCTCCACGGTGGGAACAGAATCGGGGGGAGCGAACTGACGAGAGAGGGCGTCAGGTTTTATGTTTTTAGAACCGGGTCGAAAGGAAATGGTGAAATTAAAATGCGTAAAGAAAAGAGACCAACGGGCTTGACGAGCATTGAGCCTCTTAGCCGAACGGATGTACTCGAGATTACGGTGGTCTGTCCAGACCACGAACGGCAATAACGACCCCTCGAGCCAGTGACGCCACTCCCCAAGAGCGAGACGTATGGCCAGGAGCTCGCGATCCCCCACGTCATAGTTACGTTCGGCCGGCGAAAGCCGGTGGGAGAAAAAAGCGCATGGGTGTATCCTCCCGTCAGTGGGCGAGCGCTGGGAGAGGATAGCCCCGACACCCACCTCGGAGGCATCCACCTCAACGATAAATTCTCTAGAGACGTCGGGGTAAATAAGAATGGGGGCTGATGAGAAACGAGACTTAAGGTGATCAAAAGCCTTCTGAGCAGCGTAACTCCAACTAAAGCGGGTCTTAATGGACGTAAGCGCAGTAAGGGGGGCTGCTACCTGACTGAAATTCCGAATAAACCGACGGTAAAAATTGGCAAACCCTAAGAACCGCTGAAGCGAGATGCGAGAGTCCGGAGCGGGCCAATCAGTGACGGCACTAACTTTAGAGGGATCCATACTAATGCCCTGGGGGGAAATCACGGAGCCTAGAAAAGTGGTAGTGCGCGCATGAAACGTACATTTCTCAGCCTTAACAAATAACTTATTCTCCAGGAGACGTTGTAGGACCTGGCGAACGTGCTGCACATGCACCTGGAGAGAGGGGGAAAAAATTAGAATGTCATCAATGTAAACGAACACGAAAATATTCAGCATGTCTCTGAGAACGTCATTGACCAATGCTTGAAAGACGGAGGGGGCGTTGACGAGACCGAAGGGGAGGACCCGGTATTCAAAATGGCCAAGGGGGGTATTAAAAGCCGTCTTCCATTCGTCCCCCTCCCTGATGCGCACCAAGTGATACGCGTTACGAAGGTCCAGTTTTGTGAAGAACTGCGCCCCCTGCAAGATCTCAAAGGCCGACGACATAAGAGGTAGCGGATAACGATTCTTAATGGTAATGTTATTAAGACCTCTGTAATCAATGCAGGGGCGCAACAAACCGTCTTTCTTCTTCACAAAAAAAGAACCCCGCACCAGCAGGAGAGGAGGAAGGGACAATAGTACCGGCCTCTAAAGATTCAGAGAGATATTTCTCAAGAGCCTTTCGCTCGGGACCCGAAAGGGAGTAAAGGCTTCCCCGGGGGGGCGTGGTGCCTGGGAGGAGCTCGATGCAACAATCGTAAGGACGGTGCGGAGGAAGAAAGGCAGCCCGGGAGCGACTGAAAACCGCTCGCAAATCGGCATACTCCTCAGGAACCCCTGATAAATCCCCCGGTTCCTCCTGAAACACAGAAACAGAAGAAACAGGAGACACAGCAGAAACTAAACACTTCACATGACATGACAGACCCCAAGACAGAATGGAACTTTTAAGCCAGTTAATCTGAGGGTTATGTTCAACCAGCCAAGGATGGCCCAAAACAATGGGGGTAATAGGGGATTGAAAAACTAAAAAAGAAATAGTCTCTCGGTGGTTGCCAGAAACGATGAGACTCACAGGTGCAGTGACACGACCAACCTTAGCTAGTATCCGCCCATCCAAGGCAAATACGGTTGTGGGTTCCTGAAGGTTCACCAGCGGAATGCCGTGCTGTAAAGCCCATGCCTCATCCACGAAGCTACCCTCGGAGCCAGAGTCAATGAGGGCCAGACAAGAAGCCGAGGCACTCGGCCAGCGGAGGGAGACCGGTAAGGTAGTCCGAGAGAGAGGAGGAGGGGGAAAAGAGGAGGCGCTCACCCGTATCCCTCTCTCTACCGGTGAGCCCTGGCTTTTAAAGGGCAGGAGGAGGCAAAGTGATCATCCGAGCCGCAGTAGAGGCAAAGCCGGTTGGAGATGCGGCGATGGCGTCCGGCAGCAGAAAGGCGAATACCGCCTAGTTGCATCGGCTCCGTGTCGGGGACGACTGAGGAAGAGTGACCGGCAACCGGGGAAGAGAGGAGTGACGTCTCCACGTGACGCGTTCTCCGGCGCAGCTCGAAACGTTTCTCTACATGTAGCGCTAGGTCGATGAGGGGATCGAGACGGGATGGAACCTCACGAGCCAGTACCTCATCCTTGATATCAGCATTAAGACCCTCAATGAAGCGAGCCACCAGCGCCGGCTCATTCCATCCACAGGAGGTGGATAAAGTGCGGAACTCCACGGAAAAATCCGCCACCGAGCGTCTGCCCTGGCGGAGGCTGGACAACAGGCGAGAAGCCTCAGGCCCATGGACAGACCGGTCAAAAACCCGCAACATCTCCTCCTTAAACAGGACATACTGAGCCAGACAACCGGCATCGGAGTTCCAAACAGCCGTTCCCCACTCTCGAGCCCGTCCCTTGAGAAGAGAGATGACGTAGGCGATCCGGGAACGATCTCTGGCATAGGTGGCAGGCTGAAGCGAAAAAACAACCTCACATTGCATCAAAAATGATAAACATTCAGTCTGCTCACCAGAGTAGCACGGGGGATTATTCACACGAGGCTCCGGAGCCTCCGGGAGTCTCGGAAGAGAGGGCTCTATGCGAAGAAGGTGAAGCTGCTGGGAGAGATCGGTTACTTGGGCAGCGAGAGAATCAACGGCGTGACGGGTGGCAGCGAGTTCCTCGTCATGTCTGCCCAGCATAGCACCTTGCAGCTCAATAGCAGCCTGGAAAGGATTATCCTCCGCGGGATTCATGTGGTCTGGTTGGATTATTCTGTCACGGAGAACAAAAGAGGACCAAAGGCAAATTAGCAGGTGAGTCTTTTGCTTTAATTATACACAGTTCGAGCCGTACAGGTAGTGGCACTTGGTAAATAAGAGTATAAAACAAAACACAGGCAAAGCCACTCTGGTTAAGTAACTTAGGAGGTCACAGTCTTTAAAAGGCAAAGCAAAACTAGTCCGCGTGGCAGTGTAACCAAGGGTAGGCAGACAGACTTGGCCGGCACCGCGGCGTTCAAAGGCAGGCTGTGACCGGCTGCGGCAGCAGCGACGGGCTTGTGAGGGAGAGGAGAAATACTGGAGCGCTTGAGTTGCCTAGGCTCTTTCCACACACCTCCTCAGCAGAGTAACTGGACAGAGAGCAGACTGGGTAACACACAGGAGAAACTATTAATCACTGATATTAACAAAGACTCGACTCGACTGGACAGGACAGGAGCACGGCTCCGTATCTAACACAGCGTGAAACACAACACAGCGTGACCATCATACAATAATCCAACAGAGGAAGGGAAAAAGAGGGAACTATATATAGGGAGGTAAATAACAAGATGAGGAGCAGGTGGGGGAATGAGGAACACCTGGGGGAAGCGCTAATAGGTTAACAAGCGAGTAAATGAGAAGAGGTAAAATAGAGAAAGAACCCAAAGACGTAACACAGATAGGTGTACTATGAACATACTATACAGATGGGCTATGTAAAAGTGTATGTACCCTATAGGCAGAACTATGAACATAATTTACAGTATTGCAATGGACAGTAAAGTGCATAGAAAATATTACAATGTGCAAATGGATTATACAGTGTTCCTGGATGAACAGACAGTAGTGCAAGTAATAACAAGTTACTGTTTTTTGCTTGTTGTGAATAAATAATATAAATAAATCAGAGTGTTGAAGAGGGGGAGGAGTCTATGTGGGGTGTGGGGGGTGTTGAGAGGTGTCAGAGGGCAGAGTTCAGCAAGGAGACAGCTTTAGGGAAAAAGCTGTTCCTGAATCTTGTGGTCCTTGTTCGGAGGCTCCTGAAACGCCTCCCGGAGGGGAGGAGGTTAAACAGTCCGTGGTCAGGGTGAGAGGAGTCCTTGAGAATGCTGCGAGCTCGACGTAGACAGCGTTTCCTCTGGATGTCCTCAAGGGCAGGAAGTGGTGTCCCTGTGATTCGCTGGGCAGTTTTCACCACCCTCTGCAGTGCCTTGCGGTCAGCCACTGAGCAGTTCCCATACCAGACTGAGATGCAACTGGTCAGGATGCTCTCGATCGCACACCGGTAGAAGTTCACCAGGATGGATGAAGACAGCTGGTTCTTCTTCAGTGTCCTGAGGAAGAAAAGGCGTTGGTGAGCCTTCCTGACCAGGCTGGAGGTGTTTATGGCCCAGGACAGTTCCTCCGAGATGGTGGTTCCCAGGAACTTGAAGCTGGAGACACGTTCAACAGCCAGCCCGTTAATGTGGATGGGGTCATGCGTGCTTCCATTCTTCTTCCTGAAGTCCACAATGAGCTCCTTGGTCTTATTGGTGTTAAGGAGCAGGTTATTGTCAGCGCACCATGTGGCCAGGTGCTGTACCTCTTCCCTGTAGGCAGTCTCATCATTGTCACTGATGAGGCCAATCACCGTGGTGTCATCTGCAAACTTAATTATGGAGTTGGATCCATGCACAGGCTTGCAGTCGTAGGTGTAAAGGGAGTAGAGGAATGGGCTCAGCACACAGCCCTGTGGTACGCCAGTATTAAGTGTGATGGTGGTGGAGTGGGTGTGACCTGACCGAACATGCTGAGGCCTGTTGGTCAGAAAGTCCATAATCCAGTTGCAGAGGGAGGTGTTAATATCCAGGTCTCCAAGTTTTGTGGTCAGCTTGGAGGGAATGACGGTGTTAAATGCTGAACTGAAGTCAACGTACAACAGCCTAACATACGTGTTGTTATTGTCCAGGTGTGTGAGTGCAGAGTGCAGCACTGTGCCTACTGCATCCTCTGTGCTCCTATTTCTGCGGTAAGCAAATTGGTGTGGGTCCAGTGTGGGTGGGAGGCAGTCTTTGAGGTGTGCTAGGACCAGTCGCTCGAAGCACTTCATAATGATGGGTGTGAGTGCTACGGGGCGATAGTCATTCAGGCACGTTGGGGAGGAGTGTTTCGGTACTGGCACAATGAATGTGGACTTAAAACATGTTGGCACAGTTGCTTGGGTGAGGGACAGTTTGAACATGTCTGTGAAGACCCCTGCAAGCTGCTCAGCACATGCCCTAAGCACACGTCCAGGAATGCCATCCGGGCCAGCAGCCTTGCGTGCATTGATCCGGCTCAGTGCAGTGTGGACATCTGAGGGGGTGAGTTTAAGGGGTTGGTGGTCTGCCGAGGGTGAGATTTTGGTGGCCGTCTCCTTGCTGTCGCTGTTGAAGCGAGCATAAAAGTCATTTAGCTCGTTAAGGAAGGAGACGTCCGTGACTGTTGGTGTGGAGTTGCTTGACTTGTAGTCACTGATGATCTGGATGCCCTTCCACATGTGTCGGGGGTCAGAGTTGGAAAAGTGTTCTTATATCTTCAGCTTGTAGCAGTACTTGGCCTTTTTGATGCCCCTTTTCAGGTAAGCCCTGGACTTGCAGTAGGCCTGAGCGTCATCTGACCTGAAGGCAGCGTTGCGGTCTTTCAGCAGAAGTCGCACCTCCTTGTTCATCCATGGGTTCTGATTAGGGTATGTTGTGATCTGTTTTTCTGTTGTAACATGTCAATGGTGGTGTTGATGTAATACAGTAGAGAGGAGGTATAGATATCAATGTCCGTGTGGGAGCCACAGGCAGCCTGTGAAGCAAACATACTCCAGTCAGTGTGTTGAAACCTGTCTTGAAGTAAAGAGTCTGCTTCAGTTGGCCACACTTTGATGGTCTTCACTGATGGCTTCACACGGTTGATGAGGGGTGAATACTTAGGGGTGAGGAACAAAGAAAGGTGATCAGACTGTCCGAGGTGGGGGAGGGGGCTCGCGATGTAAGCTCCATTGATGTTTGTATAAACATGATCCAAAGTTTTGTCTCCTCTGGTGTGGCAGGAAACATGCTGGTGAAATTTGGGGAGTACTGTTTTTAATTTGCAGTGATTAAAATCACCCGCGACAATAAAAGCAGCCTCTGGGTGAGCAGTCTGTTGTTTACTAATGGCTGCATGAAGTTCGTTCAAAGCAAGCTTGGCATTAGCATCTGGTGCAATATAGACTGCGGTTATTATGGTGGAAGTGAACTCCCGTGGCAGATAAAAAGGTCTACATTTAACCATGAGAAACTCTAGGTTAGCTGAGCAGTGTCTCCCAACAATGACAGTGTTCGTACACCAAGCTTTGTTGACATAAATGCACAATCCACCACCTCTTGTCTTGCCGGAGTCATCTGCCGTTCTATCTGCCCGGAGCGTGTAGCGTCCTGCTAGCTCAATAGCATTGTTGGGTACGTCGCTGTGTAGCCATGTTTCTGTGAATACCATGACATTGCAATCCAAAAGTCAGTGGGTGATGTGAAGTGGTAACTCATCCATTTTGTTCACCAGTGGCCGCACATTAGCGAGGAAAATGCTGGGTAAAGAGAGCCGGTGCGGTGTTAGCTTTAGCTTGGCTCTTAGACCTCCGCGCTTCCCCCGCCTTTGTTTACGATTTCGACGCCGCCTGCGAGCACTTCCGCCTGGCCGGGTAGAGTGCGAAGCCTCGGTTGTTCTAGCGATCTCAGGGATGAGTCGAAGATTGGTGATAAAACTGCTGGTAAAGTCCTCACCGATACCCAAAAGCTCCTGTCGGGTGTATGATGTTAAAGCAAAGCTGTTCAGTACGAACAGACCCGAGATGAGCAGGAATAATACTGCAAAATTGCAAAAACTGGAGAGACACTGAGCCTCGCGATGTGTTCGCGCCACCATCTTTCTCAAAAAGCAAAAAAAAAGCTTTTATAAAATTGAGAGGAAATTAAATGGATGTGCTTTAACTCTATATAAGTTAATAATGACAAACCAAGTTAGCCTGATAGCCTTCAATGGTAAAAACTTTGTGTGTTTGTGTGGGAATTAGTACCTTATTCATTTATTCAATCACCTTTATTCATGCCAAGACTAAGAACAAGGAAGCAAACTTTAAATAAGAAATATCTTTGTCTCATGAAGTGAAAGTTGTCATGGTCCTGTCAGCCCTGTATGTATTTTATGTGTTTCATGTGACAGGATCATGGCAGCCCACTGTTGTCTGGTTTTGTGTGGAGAGTCATGTGGTCTGTGTATGTTTTGTGTACCGCATGCTCTCCTGTCTTTAGTCTTAACCTTACCCTCCTGTTTCCTTGTTAAGTCTTGATTAGTTAATTCCCTTCACCTGTTTGTCATTGTTCCCTAGTTTAGTTTCCCCTATTTAAATGCCATTGTGTCTTACGTCTTGTGCCGGTTCATTGTGTATCTATGATACTGTCTCGTGTGATCTGTCTTGTCATGATTATTTTCTAATTCTGTCATTGTTTGCCCCTTCGAGGGTTTTTATGTTACATTAAACGTCTTTTAGTATGAGCTGTCTGCGCTTGGGTTCTATCCACCACCACACCCTGACAGAATGAACCGGCCATTCTGGAACCCAGCAGACAGCTCTTTTGTTTTTGTCAAGTTTACCTGGTCGTCGAGTGTGCTGTTGTCTGTCTTTCGTCCTTGGAGTCCGTCTGTGTTCCTGTGGCCGTTCTACGAGCTCTGCGGGATTGTTCCTGATCAGTGTTCTCTACGGTAGGGCTACTGGTCGGAGGATTTCGCGGGTGTGTTCGTGATCTGGGAGCTCCGCGGGACTGTTCTGGGCCGACGAGCCCCACGGGAGTGTGCTGGTCGGTGAGCCCCGTGGATAGTGCCGGGATGGCGAGATTCGCGGGAGAGTTCCTGGTCGGCGGATCCCGTGGGTGTGTTTGTTTCATCGGAGAGTCACCACGAGGGAGTTCTGGTCAGCGAGCCCCGCGAGAGTGGGTCGATCAGCAAGCTCCGTGATTCTCACTGGTCAGTGAGCCCCGCGAGTGTTCTTGGACGGCGGGTCATGTGTCCTGTTTGGGATTGGTGGGCCGAGCGGTGCTGTGTACTGGACCCTTTTCATGTGCGGTGACCGTCCGTCCCGCTTCTCGTGGTGGTGGTCCTGTTCTTCAGTACTGTCGGCCATTCTGGACTTTGTCTTTGTTTTGTCGTGTTTGTTATGTTTAGATGTTACCTGGGGACGCCTGGAGGCGTCCGTTAAGGGGGGAGTACTGTCATGGTCCTGTCAGCCCTGTATGTATTTTATGTGTTTCATGTGACAGGATCATGGCAGCCCACTGTTGTCTGGTTTTGTGTGGAGAGTCATGTGGTCTGTGTATGTTTTGTGTACCGCATGCTCTCCTGTCTTTAGTCTTAACCTTACCCTCCTGTTTCCTTGTTAAGTCTTGATTAGTTAATTCCCTTCACCTGTTTGTCATTGTTCCCTAGTTTAGTTTTCCATATTTAATGCCATTGTGTCTGATGTCTTGTGCTGGTTTATTGTGTATCTAATAATACCATCTCTTGTGATCTGTCTTGTCATGATTATTTTCTAGTACTGTCATCATTGTTTGCCCCCACAAGGGTTTAATGTTACATTAAACGTCTTTTAGTATGAGCTGTCTGCGCTTGGGTTCTATCCACCACCACACCCTGACAGAAAGTATTTAAAGTATTGTTAAATAATATATGGTTCCAGTAAATCTCCACCCACATTTATGTATAAAAACACAGATTTGAACACCTGTCACGTCACTGTTCTGCTTCATCTGTTGAAGAGAGACTCTCAGTGATTTTGCTCTGCAGTAGCTTTTCATCACAGGTTAATTTAATTATCATAATTTTTACTTTTTTATTTTTAACTAATCTGTTTGGTCGTGTAAATTAATTTTCTTTAAACAGTGTATTAAATATACAAACATTATGTGTGTGCAGGTGCAGGTTTTTCACAATGAGGTTTTTAATCTCATTGTCTGTGTGTCTACTGGTGCTGTTTAATGGTGAGTGTTTAACACATCTTTAAATACATAACTGATAAATCTGTCTTGTGTTTGAGAATGATTAAAACATGTGAAGTATTATTTGCTAATATTATAACTTATGATCATAATACATATTTTGTATTCAACAGGTGAAATAATCAATGGACAAACAACAGGTACTGTGATCAATCTTCTACACTTCATATAATCTAATGACATTTGTTTTCTTGCTCTCATTTTGCTAGTCAAAGAAATGTTGTTTAAAGAGGGTTATTAACAAATATATTAATCATTCTTAAAAAATATGGTTCAAATATAATGTTAAATGTTGATTTTTCATTTAAAATTAAACCTTGTTATATTTTCAATATAACAATAATCATTAATCAACAGTTGAAGTAACCACTGAAGAAACAACAACGACAACAATTGTACCAACAACAGGTACTTTAATCAATCTTCTACACTTCAAATAATCTTTAATGTAATGACATTTGTTTTCTTGCTCTCCTTTGCTAGTCAAAGAAATGTTGTTTAAAGAGTGTTATTAACAAATATATTAATCATTCTTAAAAAAATATTATTAAAATATAATTTTAAAACGTTGATTTTCATTTTAAATTTAAACCTTGTTATATTTAACTGGTGAAATAATCAATAATTAACAGTTGAAGTAACCACTGAAGAAACAACAACAACAACAACCATTGTACCAACAACAGGTACTGTGATCAATTTTCTACACTTCAAATAATCTTTACTGTAATGACATTTACTTTATCTTTTGTTTCCTAACTATCTATTGTCAATATAATACAAATTGTTTAAACAGGGTTACAAATATTAAACATTCTTAAAAATATAAATTATGTTAAAATATACTGGGCCCTATTTTAACTATCTGAAACACAATTGCGAAGCGCAAAGCGCAAGTGACTTTGTTGGCGGATCTTGGGCGCTGTTGCTATTTTCCTGGCGGGAGAAATAAGTCTTGCGCCAGGCGCAAATCAATAAGGGGTTGGTCAGAGAAGTAGGTTCATTATTCATAGGTGTGGTTTGGGCGTAACGTCAAATAAACCAATCAGAACGCTATCCAACATTCCCTTTAAACACAAGTGCGCAAGTTCCATGGCGGTTGCTATTATTATGACAGATTTACCAGGCGCACGCCAAGAGCGGTTCACAGCCGAGGAGACCCACGTTCTTGTAAGAGCAGTCAAAGACAGAGAAGTTGTTTTGTATGGGGATTGGAGAAACGCGCCCAATTTAGCATCGGTTAAACAGGCGTGAGAGGAAATAGCCACAATTGTCTCATCAGCTGGCATCCCCAGGACGTTGCGCCGCAACCGCTACAATGATGTCAGAAGACGGGAGAATCCCAAGCTTGACAGCATAAATCGGACACGGTTGGATCTGCCTCTACACATGATCTGACGCCAGCAGAGGACATCGCTGCGTCCACCCTCACCGCTGAAAGCCAAGAAACGCAAGCAGTCCAACCCCAAAGTACACTTACAAATCAAGTTCATATACATTAAGGTTTCTTATGAAAACATTTGAATTATTATTTACATAAAATAAACTTAATACAGACAAACAACAAACTTATGAAAATATTTTAATCGTTATTTGTATGAGAATTTTTTAACGCAGCCACACAATAAATAAAAACTATCACCACAATGCACACCACTATTATTTCCCTTATCTCATGTATTAATATTTTTTATTGTAACAATTTATGATTTGCAAAAATAACTGTTGCATCTGTGTAGATTAAATAAGCAAGGTGTGTGCGTGTTGTGCACGCCTTGCATTGTGGTCGGGCATTCGCCCTTGGAATGGCATGGTGAACAACACGCAATGCGCCACTGACCAGAAAAAACTAGTCTACAGTCGGTGGCGCATTGCGCGTTGTTCATTGTGCTGTTTTGGGGGCGCATGCTTGGCCGTGATGTGTGGCGTGCACAACGCGCACATACTTTGCAATTGTTTTTTGAAACTGCAAAATAGCAACATGCCTTTTTTTTGCGCTGAACCGCCCAGGGAGCGCAAGTTCATTCCCTAGTTTGCCGACGTGCGTCTGTGGAGGGAAAACCCGCTGTGCGCCGGTGCAAAATACAAATGATACATGCATCACTGACAAAGTCAATTGCGCTGGGTGCAAGATAGGGCCCACTATGTTAAATTTTATTATGTTAAAAAATATTTTTGAAAAAGTGTTGTTGATTTTACATTTGAAATTAAACTTTGTTATTTTTTACAAGTCCACAACAGTGTTTTGTTTCAGAAGGCTAATAAACATTGTTATTTACTGTGACTGGACAAAATACAATTTTTGTTGATTTTGCTTTTTATTTTTCATTTAAATTTTACATCAACAAATCATTTATTTCAAGTTATTTCTTAAAATTTAAGCTGGAACAAAAGTAATTGAGTCATTAATTTTATAAATTATTAGTTGATTAGAACATTTTAGTGAGACTAAACTCTTAGCGTGCTAAGAAGACTCAGAAAGATATATCTTAGCAAAGTTGTTTGTGTTCCTAAGTGTGTTCCCCGAAGTGTCTCTTAGGAAGTTTCTTAACACGCTGCCTCTAAGTTCAACGTAACAGTGGCGCTGTCCCAAGTGAAGGTGCTGAATTATATGCGATCGATCGCTCAGGGATCGATTTTCCACTTCACGCGATTACGGCGTTAAGAAAGACAACACGTTCTATACAAATGGAACATTACTCAAATTATTCCAGTAACATTTATTTTAACATAGTTTAAGTTATCCGTAAAATAAAGACTATTAATTAAATTATCAAATTGTCAGTAATACGGGTAGACGAACCAGGTATCCCTCGCTAATTATCCACCCTCCTTATCCCGTTGTGCCACTTGTGCCGCTTCTTGACATGGGTTTAACGACTTTTAAAAATGATGTAATACACTTTTAAACTAATGGTAAGGTACTTTACAAGAATTGATTGGCAAGCAGAAGCAGCAGCAGTTACTTCTGTTTAATGTGGTATTGCTGGCCATTGTTTTCAAAAAGTGGACTTTTTTGCTGTTTTTCTCCTCCTTTTGTATTTAATTATGAGCAGGGTCGTATGCAGGATTTTATAAATACCAAGGTCCATGCAGTATAAGTATTTTTAAACCAAATAATCAGATTATTTGATTTCAAGGCAGAAGATTTGTGTTGGTCATTATGAATACATTGTAAAAAATATTTTACCATCCTGGGCACACTAGGCTATGTCAGTAAAGTAAACATACAGTAGGCTAACTGAATATAGGATCATTTAAGTGAATTAAGTAAATGCTATCAATAATTAGTTTATTCAATTAATTCACAATATGCACATACTTATTATACACTTAATATGCTGAAATACAACATCTGTAATGCAGTGGTGGAACTAGAATTTTATAAATGGGTTGGCCAAGGATAAGAGTTCCATATCCTGTGAAAGAAAACTGTAATTATTAAAAAAGTATAAATGAATCTACGATTACTTCACATTACCCCACATAAGATACATATTCTTCTTGCCCTGCATGCATTAAACTGTAAGATGTAAACATAATGCAAGGCTCAATTTAAAAATTTTCACATCTGATTTACTGTCTGTAAAAAGGCGGAGTCCACGATGTTTGGAAGCCAATGTTGATACTTGAAATCACCTAAACAAACACGCCCCTACCCCAAAAGAATCTGGACCTTCTGTTGATAGACCCGCCCCACACATACGCAACCCGGCCAGGATGTCGGTTAGTAGACATGCTCCTTACTGCTGATTGGCTATAAGTGTGTTTTGGTAGTCGGCCCGTCTCCTTTTCCAAAGCGTTTTTCAAACATCGTGGACTCCGCCTTTAATAAAGCAAAAGGCTTCATGTTGTAGCCAACTGCAGTAACTTTAGTAAAAGTTGTTCAGGAAATCAAAATTCCATCATAAACCTTTAACATACTTTAAGTAGCAGAGCTCAACACTATAGGAAGAAGTTACTTAATTCACTTTAATGACTTCAACAGGTACTGTTTATTAAGCTTTAAGACCGAATGAAATAAAATGTTTAAGCCAAAAGCTGAAAATGGGCTCACTTCATGCATACGCTACCGGTGGATGAAGCGTTGTACAGCACATTTGATGCATCGCGTTTTCAAGTTCAAGCTAAGCAGCAGTCCAGTGAATCTAATCAATATACAGTACAAAGATCTCTTCAAGAATTAAATGGTGGCATTGAATTTTGTTAATAAACACGCTGAATAACGGGAAGTGAATTACTGGAGGGAGTTAAAGCAGCTCATTAGATTTGGACACCCATCTGGCTCAGCTGCATTAATGCTTCTTGTCTTGTCACCATGACAATCACTGCGATTTCATATTTCTCGTTAGGGTTAGGGTTAGGGTTAGGTACGGGCCTGCAAACAAGTTTATACGTTATTTTAATATATTTATTATTTTTAGTAGGTCTATCTTTCATCCACCCAGTGTTTTAGAGCTAAAGCAAGATGGCCATGAACTAGCATTCAATGAACGCGACCCTCGAATGCTGTTTATATATTTCCCACCTCAAAACCGAAAATAATGTTTAAATTAATTAGCATTAAAACATTAATGTAACAATTGATTTCGTAACATTGAAACATTTAGAGCACTATTTTATTGATCTAAACGCATTGTCTAAAGCACATGGTGCACGGTCTAAACCGGGGTGTCCAATTCCACTTTTGAATATTTTAACAAAGGGAAAAAGAGTTTATGCGCCTAGCACACGGCCCAATTGGGTTGTTCCTATTCCCATAATGAGTAATAGGTGTGTTTTGGGCGTAACATGCAATAAACCAATGAGAGTCTTAGCTCTCATCCCATTTAAAAGCAAGTTGTGCCTGGCGCCATGTCTAATCCCTATTTAGGAAGCAGAATTTGTAAACTGAAAAACTAAGCGGAGGAAGAAGACCACCAGTTTAAGATTGATATAAAAAAATTTTGTTGTTTTTATTAGGGGTCAAGCCCCGAAGGGGCGAAGACCCCTATTGTATCCGTTAGTTTTCTTTTTATAATAATAATTATTATTATTCCTCCGCCATTGCGGTCTATGGCAGCCCATAGAACCGTATGTAGGAAAGTTATGAAATTTGGCACACTGATAAAGGACAGTCCAATGTGTCCCCATAGCAAATTTGGAGTCTCTGTCTAACCCGCTAGCGCCACCAACAGTCCAAATTTGCACTTATGTTCTTGCTTATAACTTCTGATCCGTAAGTCCTAGAAACAAAGTTTTTGCTTCCTCTGATTCGACTGGACCCTATGACGTTATTTTCCGTCATGAAAATTGTTCCGCCATTTTGAATTATTCGTAAAACCTACTTTTGCGAACTCGTCCTAGAGCTTTTGCCCGATTTCCACGAAAATCGGTATGTAGCATCTACAGACCCTCACGGCAAAAAGTTATGGAATTAATTTCAATTCGTCAATCCGTTTCCGTAAACTGCGTCAACGAATTTTATGTAGAGCGCAAAAAAACGGATTTGAGGATGTATCTTCGGCAAACCTAAGCCTATTGACACGATACTTGGTACTTGTGATGCCAGTCAGGAACTACGGGTGCATGCAGAGTTTCGTCACAGCGCCACCTAGTGGTCAGACTTATGCTTTACACGCCTATAACTTTGGCTCCCATTGACGTATTTTCACGGTACTTATTTCTTTGGAGTTCTGAATAGTTGCCGAGTCCAACGATACCAAACATGCCAGAATTCGCCTTATGGTTCACCCTGCGCAGCAAAATAGCGCTTAAGAAACACGCGTGAATATCTCCGCGAACGTTTTTCCGATCGACTCGAAAACACCATAGGAAGAAACTAACCTTACCTTCTGAACAAAAAGTTCTATTGGCGTTATATTAAAATTTTCATCAGAATTGTCCGAAAATTGCAAAAAACGAAAAATTTCCTTCAAATTTTTTGTTTTTTACACATAAATGGTTGTAACTTCGTAACAAAAATATATTTTATCACCAGATTTGATACGCTGATGCATGAGCACATTCTGAGGCTACACAAAAAAAATTGTATGCTTGCACCACTAGATGGCCTTATAATTGAACAAAACCTTTGATAACAAGCCAGCCCTATGGTCATACAACTGTTTCTTCACTAAACTAAAGTGTATAGACATAAAACTAGCTAGATGTAACACAATCATGACCTGATGTTGCATGCACAATTTTGTCATTGCGCCACCTACTGGTTTTGAGAGAGAACATTTTTATTTTTGCCTAAAACTACTGCAACAACACATCTAAAACCATGAGTCATAATGGATTTTTCTTTTCATGGCTTTGACTATGATCACTGGTGGTTGCCAATTCACTCCCTAGCAACCATTGAGAATACCTTATTAACCGTTTTTGCAAAAGCTATATCTCTGCATCAGAACATCGTAGAGACACGGGGATGGTCTCTTTTGACTAATTAAACTTGTTATAACATGATGTGACCCATGTTTTACCACTGCAAACACCACTCACATGTCCTTCAGTTCTCTAATGTTCCATGATTGTCAATAACAGAAGGACAATTGCTGTAGACAAGAACTTAGATTATTTTTGTTGATAACTTATTTGTTTTTTCATCTAAAATTATTAGGTCTACCTAGGTTCTTCAATCTGCTTATCATATCTCAATTTTACATTCTTTTGTGCCCTTTTCGGCTTGACCCCGGCATTGCTGCTTGCAGCTATATTTTGTATTGAAACTGTTCTTTTTTGGAATAAAAACCTTTAAAAGTCGTTTTCTTTCAGTCATGGAATTAAAATTAGCAGTCTTTTAATAACTGTAAATGAATGGATAGCCTACATGATCTGTGTTATCTCAAAAATATTTTACAAATATGCAAAAAAAGGTTTGTACTCTAAAAATACAAACAAGAGATAAAGAATCTACAAACGTTTGAAGAGCCTTCAGCACTCCGACAGTCCCTTGAGTGCTTTGAAAAGCATTACTTAAAAATAATTCTTATCTCATCATATCCACAGGTACAAAGTCATCATATACAATAAATCGGTGGGTAGTAAGAAAAAAAAAACATTTTAAAATGGATTCAATAGATTTTCATTTGTTTAAAGCAAAACATGTATTTACTAAAGCTATAGGTGAAGCTGCTTTTTACCCCTTCTAATGTCTCATAATCAAACTTCATTTATGTCCAAGAGACTCAATAATAATCTTTTACATTTTAATCCTTTGATTTTAAAAATTAATAATTGCTTTATTTATAGTATATTTTATATAGACGTGTAAAACCATATTTTGGCAGATAGTTTCTTTACTTTCATTGTTTCAGTTTACCTGCCCGTTTATTCTTAACTCTTTCACCGCCAGCATTTTTAAAAAAAGTTGCCAGCCAGCGGCAGCGTTTTTCCTGATTTTCACCAAAGTTTAATGCCTTCCAGAAAATGTTCTTCTTCAGATATATAAACATACAATATACCAAATGAAAGAACAGACCCTCTGCTTTCAAAAAAAAAAAAAAAAACATTTCATCCTACCTTGAGTAGTTCTTTTGTAATCAGCTTTTGAATATGGGTAGGTTTCTGCAAAAACACCACATTTTGAGCAAAAAGCTGAGATAATTCCATTTTTGTGACGGACTTTTCATAGAGATCCCATTCAGAGCGATCTTTAAAACAGACACGGACATGCAGCAGCTTTCCATAGGGCAATACTTCCGGTTTTAAAAAGGCTAGGCGCCACCTAGTGGATAATAGCAGTATTGCGGAAAGACGGAAATACTCGTCATTGGTGGGGAAGCGTTTTCTCTTGATTGACGAGATATCTCGTCAATGGCGGGGAAAGAGTTAATAATTAATGTTAAACGAACTTGGCTTGCTGTTCTTGAGGGCAGCTTGAATCTTGGTGTCAGGAATTGGAAAGATGAACCCAATAGCGGACGATGAGGGGTTAAACAAAAATACTTTAATGATAAACAAGACAAAACAAAGCCCACGTGAGGGCAAACAGCATTATACAACATATGACAGAGAATATACACTACACTTGACTAACAACTTGACATAAAACTAGACTAGGTACTTGACTTGAACAACACGCGACTGGAATAAACACAAACAGGACAAAATTATCTAGCACAGGACAAAAGACAAGAGGGAAATAAATAGGAAAAACTAAACAAGATAACAAGGAAAAACATGTGAGGGGAATGAACTAATGATTACAATGAACAGGGAGAACAAGGGGGCGGAGACAAGAGACGAGACACCGAAGGACGAGACGAGACATTACTCGATACACAAGAGCCGTTTCTCAATACCAAGTACGCCAAGTTCGGAATTGCGTCCTTTGTAGTTCGGACTTGCAAGTTCGAGGACGGGAGAACGCGAGTCCGCTTATATTGCAAATAGAACAGCAGAGTAGTTGAGGTCGTCATTCAGTCTAACCAATACGTGCAGTCCTGGCTATTCTTATTTTAATGTATTTTTAACTAAATATATAAAATGCAAAAACCCTAATATGTGGTTAAGGCAACACGTGAATACGCTGATTAGCTTAATGTATTTATTACAAACTGGAATATGATATAAAGCACATTTATTTAATTATGAAACCATTTATTTTAATACTACTAAACTATAATATACGATTGTACAACATGAAATAAACACAAGAAAAACACTCAGTTAAAGTAAAGCGCAGTAATTTAATACAGTGTTAAGATTATATAAAAATATATGTGATTTAATTTATGAAACTTAACTTTACCATCAGTTAAAGGATAACCAATAATACTTCACTATGGATAATAAAAAGAAAAAATGGATTAGACAAAACAATGCCAGTTAGATATATCCAAAGGGAATATTTGATGTTTTACCATCAGACACCGGAAGGGCAGAGCAGCTGCACTGAGATCGCGGCAAATTTCAGAAGCTCTTGCCGAGATGAGGCTGCTCTCATCGGTGTATACGCCACTGACCACCTGCTGATTCAACGGAACTCACATATCCAAAAGGAAATTTTTATAAATAAAAATATATATCTTTATATCTTTACTAACTGATCACATATTTGAAGTTTATTCATCTATATTCTCGACTAAACAGCTCTTAAAACGTCATTTTATGCGAACTTTGATTTGGAACAGTATTTGGGCTGCGACTGATGATGTTTTACAAGTCCACAAGAACACAAGTACAGACAAGAATGCATATTGAGAAACGGCTAGGGCATGAGCCTTCACATAGAACATGTGACTGTCAGAACCCTGCCATCATGACAAGACATAATATAAAACAAGACTCTATGGCAGGATCCTGACACTTGGTTGGGCTTGAGCCCCAAGTTCAAGTAACAGAACAGAGTTTCAAGTCAGCTCTAAAAGTACAAAATATCCGATTAAGCTATTATGTAGATATTATAATTTTTTTTGGGACGTTCTTGCGACCCGGTGGCAACTTGTCCACGACCTGGTACTGGGTTGCGACCCGGTGGTTGGGGACTTCTGCTTTAGTGTAGTATTACATCCTTTATATCTCCAAAGAGTCTTTATTTTTATCAGAATTATAAAATACAGATTAGCTTTATCGATTCTTTCTGATAACGTACGAAAAAATTCAGAAGGAGGAGTTACGAGCTGTAGGAGGAGCGAGTCACGTGTCATGCAACACACTGGATAACTTAGGATTAACTGCATGTTTGTGTTGTTTATATAATATGCAACATAACACAGAAGTTTACTTACCACATGCAATTCATGAACCGGTTGGGACTTTTCAATGAAATCCAGCTTTCAACAAACACATGAACAAAACAAAGCTGCTATCCTGGATAAACAAACTATATCCATTGTTTCCATAATGCTGGCTTTTCTCTCCTTACATCCAAAAACAAACTTCTTCTTTCATGCCATTTTTGAGTATTGATATAAAACAAAGCTACGCGTGAAGCCTGTAACTTAGCATCCTCGGTTCTCCCCCTCCCCCTGATTGACTTGTGGGTGTGGTTTTCCGGGGGAAGTGGCCATAAAAAGAAATGATACGTAGAGCATAACCCTGAAATGTCAGCTGAACCCGTATTTGAAAAAAAACTAACCCTGGTGAAGTGCATTCATCACAGAAATACTCTGTAACACATCCAACTGCTTTTTTGACACTTTGCATTTATTTAGCATAAGGAAACCAACTCTTTAACTGTGTTAAGTCAGAATGCATGAAATATTCAGAATGAGGGGCAACCTTGATCCTTCTGATGAAGCCATTTGGCAGTAACTTAAACTGCACTTCATCGACAGGCTGCTAGAAACTGGCTCCGAAGGGAATCAATCACATAGACCCCCAACTTTACAGCGGAAATTAAAATGTTTACAACCTGGTGCAAAAAGTGATTTTGGTCTATAATATAGCTAACTTTGCCATTCATGGCAACTGTGAGGGGGGTAAATTTTTTTGTCACAGTTAAGTCATTCGTTTAAATTATATTAAGCCTTAAAGTTCTGCATAATTAAGGGGGTGGCAGCTTGGCCATTTTAGTTTATCAGGGAGTAACATGCGGTGAAGCGTTTGCCAAGATGGACGACCAGCTCCGCCCACTTTTAGATTCAAAAACGCTCTTCAGAAACCTACTATTGACGTCAAAGACATGTTTTATACAGTCTATGATTCCGACTCATTTAGAATGCACAGGTCACATTTCGAGGCTGATGTTAGTCATTCAGTGTTTGAATGCAGTCTCTGGAGCATGAAACCTTTTAACTGGGATGTAACCTCTTAAGTTTATTTATTTCTATTCATTCCTCCCAATTCACCTGCTATTTTCCATCCTAAAAATGACTCGAAATACGAATTAGTATGTCCTTAATATCATACTGTTGAAATGGATATCCTTTAAGTACCTGGATGGTCTACTCTTTCCAGTGAAAATTCACTTGCACACGAATGCAATCCATTATTAACACTATATCGTACAGTTTCAATGTCCTTTTGTTTGTGGTCACTTTACAGAGTCAGTGAATGTCTATCTTCTCATGACTTTCTTACATTCTTTTCTCAGTGTCTTCAACAGTCAGCTCTGACCCGTGCAATAATTACAACGTTCTTGATGACTATTGGAGAGACATACACCAAAACAACTACCAGTACTATGGATATGATGACACTACTGTTGAGTGGAACGGCTGGTATCGACTGTATTTGAATGGAACAAATGCTCAGATGTCTGAATGGTGTGTGAGTTATGTGGGATGTGGTGGTTATACTGGACTTTATCTCAATGGTTCTCATCCAAGACCTGAAGATGGCGTGGTGACCCGTGAGGTTCTGGGAAATTATATGTGGTCCTACAACCAGTGTGGTTACTACAGCTCCAACCCCATTCAAGTCATAGCCTGTCCAGGAGATTATTATGTCTATGAACTCGTCACACCAGATGTGTCACTGTCAATGCCTTCATACTGTGCAGGTAAAGATATAACTCTTGTGATGTTTAGATATAATTTCTTTATCAATATGAGGAGTTAAGTGTGCATTGAAAGATTTAAAGTAAATCACAGTGAAAGATATTCTGAATTTGTCAAGCAAGCAGAGTACAGACTAAAAAATGTCAGTTGTTAGTTAGCTTTTTCGTTTCAAACAAAAATGAGTATCACTTCAACATACAGCATGTGTACTGTGTGTATTATGTGCATAGATAATATGAATTAGTTCTAAAGATTCTAATGGTGCTTTTACTAATAACTATTTCCTTCATACTGTGCAGTTTCTTTCAGCAGCATCATCAATGATCCCTGTTACAACTATGAGTCTCTGGATCGTCCCTGGAGAGCAACAACTGAAAGTGGATTGTACATTTGTGATGATTATTTCTCCTGGAATGGCTGGTACAGACTTTATAATTATGGGATGAACATCCAAATGCCAGAGAGCTGTGTTAATGGATACAGCTGTAATGCAGAACTGAGTCTGTCTCTCAATGGTCCTCATCCTCAGATAGAAGATGGAGTGGTGATCCGTGAGGTCTGTGGTTCAACTTATTTGGGTTGCTGTGATGTGAAGTCAGAACCCATCAGAGTTAAAGCCTGTCCAGGAGATTACTATGTCTATGAACTTGTGAAGGCCATAAACTGGTGTTCAGGATACTGCACAGGTAAAACTTTTCCCATTTTTTCAAATGCTTTAAAGTTATTTTAGTCTTGTCTTTAATTGCATTTTGTCTTTAGATCTTAACACTACTTCAGAGGTGATTTCCACAACTCCAGCTATATTCACCGGATCCACCACCACTCCTGGTAGGTTTCAATTAAAGCATGTGTAATATAGACCTCATGCAGGCTAGTTTTGACTTGACATTGTTCTCAAATTACTCTCATGTTACTTTGATGTCATTCGCCAATCGGTCTGTGCAGCCACATTCAGGCAAACACACGTCTTTGTGAGACAAGCTGCCGTACATCACACCCTTCTGTTCTGAGCTTGTTTGAGTTTATTTACAGCTAAAATAAGTTCATGTGTTGTATTTGAAATTGCTGAGCACTGACATGCATGAATGACTTGACGTGAGAGGTTTCTCCGCAGCTCTGCTGAGCTTCTAAACACATATCAGACAATCGATTTAATTGAGTAATAATTATGAAAATATCTAATTAGTATTTTTATATAGAAGTTTTAAATTAGATTTATGATATGCCAATTGCTCGGTTGTGAAATCAAGTCTCTTGTTGAAATATAACTTTATTTTGATCTCAGGTGATCCATGCTTAAGCTACAACATACTGAACGACTACTGGAGAAACACAGAGGATTACTGGTATTGGTATGGATATGTAACTGGACATGATGACACCATTGAAAAATGGCATGGCTGGTACCGACTCTTCCTGAATGGATCGAGTGCTCAGATGCCTGACTGGTGTGTTCCTTATATGACATGTGGAGGTTATAGTTCTCTGTGGCTTGCTGGTTCTCATCCTGGAGTAGAAGATGGAGTTGTTACTCGTGAAGTCTACGGCTCTTATTATGATCATTGCAGTCATTTCACATCAAACCCAATCCAAGTCAAAGCTTGTCCTGGAGATTATTATGTCTATAAATTCTCCAGACCAAACCTAGCGATCCCAGTCCCTACATATTGTGCAGGTACATTCATTGTGCTTATAGACTTTATGTGACCTTTAAAGATACTGTAGCCTACATGTATTATTTTTCTGAAAGCAACTTTATATCTGTATCCAGTATAATCTACATGTATTAATGCACTCTCTCTATGTCATAATAGTTGTTTATAGCACTCCAAGTGTTGACCCCTGTTACAGCTACACCAGTCTGGATCAGTCCTGGAGGTCCACTGATAATTCTGTATATAACTACTACAATTCTTATGAGCCCTACAACAACTACTATAGCCCATGTGATTATAACGTCAACTGGAACGGCTGGTACAGACTTTTCATCAACGGTCAGAGTGCTCATATGCCAGAATCGTGTGCCGGTTGGGGGATGTGTGGCACTTATTACCCACTGACACTCAATGAAGCTCATCCACAGCTGGAAGATGGAGTTGTCAGACGACACGTCTGTATGTCTGGATGGAACGGCTGCTGTGGTTATGAATCTCATCCCATACAAGTCAAAGCCTGTCCAGGAAATTACTACGTTTATGAGTTTGTCAAACCAATGGAATGTGCTTCTTACTGTGCAGGTACAATTTACTCATATGCACTTTCTGGGATTTCTTTCCTACCTTAAACTTTATTTTTGACAAATGAATAGGACTCAGAATGTAAGACTGTATCTGTGTGTTGTATGAATCCCTCTCTTTCATCTCATCTTTGTTCTCCTCTCAGTTCCGACTGATCCGTGTGCTTCACTCAACTGTACTGAAGATGAATATTGTGGAGAGTTGAGCGGTGTTTACGGCTGTTTCTGCAAAAACAACCAAGCCAGATCTGATCCTGACTCTTTTGGTTAGAATCATTTCACAACATTTCTAATATTAAACTTTATTTCCTAATGCTGACGATCATTTTTTGTCTTTCAGATATCATTGAAACCTGTGAGAGCAGTACAGGAAATATCTCTATATCTCGCTGTCAGCTCTTTGAAGCTGGTTTTCCAGCAAGCGACCTTCATCTCAATGATCCCAGATGCAGAGGAACCGTCCAGAATGGCCGAGTGGAGTTTAGTTTTGATAACAATGGACACAACTGTGGTACAAATCTTATGGTGAGACTCAATATCTGTACAGTAGGGATGGGCGTTTTTATTCACATTTGATGAAGTTATATTAAGGTGCAGTATTTATGTTTTAAAAAATGTTTAGTTAGAAACGTCAAAGTGAAAGTTGCCGATATCATTTGATTTTTTCAGCAGTTTTACAACATGTATTTCAGTGTACTTGTCTGAATTGAATGCAATGAGATAGAGAGGTGTTTCCAGCAAGTTCATTCTGTTCTGAACACACAACATGTCTTAGTGCTTGATTCACAAACTAATGACTCTTTTGTACCAGATTGTTTTAATAACGGTTAACTATTCAGTCACCAAGTGTGTCATGTAAAAATTTTACTGTTTTACGCAATGGACATTTTTTTATACATTTGTAAGATGCAAAAACAACACATCCTCACTCCCAACTCGTAACATATTGACGCTTGGTCAGGAGCCCTTTGCATCAATACTATACGCACCGGGTACCCCTTTAGCGTTATTTTTTGACGTCCTGGGTTTCCCAGTGATAAAATAAGCATAAAAATAAAGAATTTGCTACAATAAATTAGTTATGGCAGGGATAGTCATACTGTTTTTAATGTGCTTCGATTATGTTTGGTTATTCAAAGATTAATCATTGCAAACGCAATGCAATGCAATTAACATTTTACATTATATTTTTTAAATTATTTGTTTGTTTATTTATTTATTGTTTGGTTGGTTGGTTGGTTTATTTATTTATTGTTTGGTTTGTTTATTGATTGATTTTTATTTTAGTTTTTCTTTTACTAATAAATCGTTATTTTTCAACGTGCAGGGTAGTCCAAGGACGTCAAAAAATAACGCTAAAGGGGTACCCGGTGCGTATAGTATTGACGCAAAGAGCTCCTGACCAAGCGTCAATATGTTACGAGTTGGGAGTGAGGATGTGTTGGCAAAACATACAATATTTAGAAAAAAGCACCAATGTAACCACAACATTACAGGTGCCAAACACAGTATTAAAACATCCAAATGAGATGGTACGATGGGCACCTTTTATTGCCATGAGATTGGCTGCATTCGAAATTGTGTATTGTGACTAGATGAAGCATCTACTGCTTTATTAGTTAAATAGTACATTTTATATAATATGTGTTGGGTACCGTATGAATACATTCTGGACTCATTATTGTCATGTAACCCATATGTTCTTTGACCTATGACATACAACAACTGTCATAATTTACTCAAGTGTGGTTAAACTTACAAATTAACTGCAAGGAATTAATGCATTTTTACAAAAAGTTAGCAAATCCCTCAGTGAATAACTCGAAGCTCAGTGAATAACTCGAAGCTCAGTGAATAACTCGAAGCTTAGCAAAGTATTTAAAGCTTAGAGAATCTCTGGAAGCTCAGTGAATCTCTCAAAGCTCAGTGAATCATTCGGAGCTCAGCGAATCACTTTAATATAGAAAACATTATAAAATAAAAGATTTAAAAAGTTTAAAAATCGTTATTGTAAATCATTTTACACGTTGTGTAAAACAGCTAGATTTTGTTGCCATCCCCCTTAGCCCAACTATATTTAGTACTACAATAATAACTATACACAGTTTACCACTGTGTGTTTTATTTGATTACATGTTTATTAGAGTTGATTTATTTGTATTAATATCTAAATGTACATGTTTGTAATCCACAGGCCAATGGCACTGATATCATTTATGAGAACTTTATTCTGAGTGGACGTCAGTCATCTGGAGACGTCATCAGCAGAGAGAGAAATCTTCAGATATCTTTCAGCTGTGCTTACCCACAATTCCAAACACTTTCTATGATAGAAATCAACCCACTGGAGACGTGAGACTCCATATCTACTTTGACACACATATAAAAGACAATCAATACACAAGAATGACACACCACTATATCGCATTATAACTGATCTATGTTGTTATTTTCCCATGCAGCGTTATGCACCAGACCCTTCCTGCTGGTCATGGGATGTATCAGGTCCGAATGATCCCATATGAGGATGTTGGGTTCTCTCAGCCCTTCAATGGAAGTGTGGATGCAAAACTGAACCAGGAGATTTTTGTTGAGGTTCGTGTTGATGGGGTTGACAGTCGACAGTTGGTGACAGTGATTGACACATGTTGGGCTACACCTGTGAATGATCCAGATTACAGTCTGCGCTGGGATCTCATCACTGGAGAGTAAGAGACAAACATTTCTTTGTGTTTGCTGTAACATGTTTAAAGACATTTAAAGGGTTAAATTAATAATCCTCCTTATCCTCAGGTGTCCAAATCCACATGATAACACCGTGAAGCTTCTTCAGAATGGTGTCTCAACATCCAGCCGTTTCTCCTTCAGGATGTTTGTCTTCAGCGCAGACTCCACTAAAGTTTACCTGCACTGCGCTGTTCATCTTTGTCTGGCAAACAATAACTGCACAACTGTGAGTTTATAAACTTTAGCAGAACTTATGTACTGTAATGCTTCTGATGCTGAGTAGTTTAGTTTTGATATATATATTAAATTGATTATAATGTTTCTCTGGTAAACATTAATTTGACATGTATAATGTGATATATATTTAATCTCTCTCTCTTTTTCAGTCCTGTGTCTCTGGATATCAGCGGAGGGCTCGCAGGTCTCTAGATTTCCACGACAGTTCCTCCATCTCCATGGGTCCTCTGATCGGGGCTGGTGGAGAAACAGGTGAATATTTCAGATGATTTTTCTGATTTATTTTATTTGTGGATCAATAACATTTACCTTTACATTATATTTTCTCTTCACAGATATCTCAAATCGAATAAGGATGCCTGGGGCTTAGTGTCTGTGTCGTTCTCTGATGGTGTTGTTTGTTTCTCTCATGAGTTTTTTCACCTTCCTTCAGTAGATTTCTAGAAAACATGAATAACATTAACATATCATTTAATCTCATTTTAATTAATGTGACTCTGATCATAACTTTCTAAAGGTTTCTTTATTTTGTAACTAAGCTATTATAATCAATAATAATGACATATATATGAAATAAGATTTGAGTTATTTTATAATGCATTAACCTTCAGATAAAGTACAGAAATAAAGATCATCAGGCTCGTGTTTGTTTAAATCATGCAGAAGATCTTAAAAGAGTCTGTATGCTGAAGATGAAGATCTTTGATCTCTTATCAGTTTTTCTGCATCATAACTGCCTGAAGATTTCTGTAGTTTTGTATTTTAATCTTTTCTTTAAGGTATAGAGAACATTAATAATACTGATCATAGTGTAGTCATTATTACTTCTGTACAATCTGTGGTTTTGTTATTTTCCATAGTGATGCTACTGACAATAATTTGTATTAGATAAAACTCCTTCTACTTTCATTTTTAAAGAATGTTGTTCAACTGATTAAAATACTTTATTCTTGTCTGTAAAGGGTAAAATAATGATCTTGTAATGTTATAGCACTCGGTCTGTTGAAGGGAAACTTCCATATACAGTATCAATCAGTTTCAGATTTAAGCCAAACATTTTCAAACATTTTTCAGTTTAACAATATTGTTGTACTCCTCATAAGTGTCAATACACAATGATGCATTAAATTTGTTTATTAACTGAGATTTACAAGTAATTTCAACTCATATTTCAACTATATATTAACTTAACTTAGAAATAATTAATGTCTAGTCAAGATAAATAACAGTAAGTTGAAATCTTAGTTGATTCAACAAAAAATCGCGGCAGCACTAAGTCACTGGATTTAAATGTCATGATGTTTATGAATATTTAGTTTTTTAGGATATCAGTTCTGTATGTTTATCTCAGAAAATCCCTCTTTCGCTCTTTAAATAAAAGTTTTCATTAGATTAATATTTTTCTATCTATTACTGTATAAAAATATTGGGTCCGATCTACAGTATATGAGATATTTTTGAAATATTTTCTTCATTATTCAATTACTGACAGGATGATTGCCACAAAACCATCTTTTGATACAAATTATTTTTGATATAACATCAAAATGGATTCTGATAAACCAAGAAGTGTCTGTCAGTCTGTCAATGGTTGGGTAAAATCTACAAAACTGTTTTTCAGTGCAAACTTAAAAAGCAAATAGTCTGTCAGAGTAATGTAGTCGTGTAAGTCTGGAGGAATCTTGATCAACTACATAGTTTCAACAATTACCTGTACACTGTAAAAAATAAATTGTTGGCTCAATGAATTATTTTTTATTAACTAGTTCCACAGAAATTTTACGTCCACTCAATTTCTGTCTCCAAAGTGTTACCTGGATTGATGTTTTTTAGTTGGCCCAAATTTGACTCAAATATAAAAAGTATGTTTGCTCAATTAGCTTTATAGTTCATTCAACTAAAATGTTTTAATCAGTTGAATCTTTAAAAACTTACAGGAAAGACTCTGTTCATTAAAATTTAAGTATTTACTCAATGTTTTATGTGTTACTTCAATTAATATTTATTATTTGGGATTTTAATAACATTTTTAAATTATTTATCAAATAATTTATGCTGGTGTTGTTAACAAATAATTAACTTCAGTCACATAAAAACAAAAGCTTTTTATTCACTTATTCACTTATCATACAGACTGAACATACAGAATTAAGTCTTCTTTAAATAGAGGGCATAAAACAGTCCAAAAAGCACTCCAAAGTCAGTCAGAACATCTGTAGGGTCATTTAGGAGACTTTCTTCAGCCCTCTCGTCTGCCTCTCACATCATCACCGCTCTGGTTTAATAAACAGAGGAATATAAACACACACACATACATAAACATGTTTAATATAATAAAGCTTGACGGTGAAAGACTTTATTTCCTAAAATAACGTTAACTTTAGGCCAAATTTCCCTCAGACATCACACCTAATCAAACACTATTGGGTGGTTTTCTCGGACAGGGCTTATCACTGACTAAAATACTGACATCTCTAAACATATTAGTGCCATTGTTTTGTCTCAAAATGCACGCCATTATTGTATTTTATAAGGTTTGTTTGTAAAAATGTCCCAATTATAATAAAGACCGAGTTCTAAACCCTGTCCGTTAAACCAACCCTATATCCAGGCTATCTTTACTAAAATAGCTCCACTTTACTTCGGACACATAACATAACACACTTCTAAATATATCTTTACAAAAATATCATTACAAAAACGTCGAGTATTTGCGTCTTTGTCGATTAATATATTCTAAAATTAACATTTAATTACAAACACTTACCTGACGTGAACTTGAGGAAATGGCTGATGACTTGTGTCGTGTGAATCAGTAAGTGATTCCGGCTGTTATATTTGCGGATTGATTTCAGATGAAATGACCTGTGATCCAGATCCTTCCGAGTTAAAACATTTTAAATTCAAAATACACAGACGCACGCACATACATACATACATGCACACACGCGAGCGGGGCGCGTGCACACACGCACACACACGGGTACACACACGGGTATATTTAGAAGTTTTATTTAAGATTGTTATGATATTGGGACTATTTCTCCACTCGCTCCTTCATCTCTGAAGTTCAAATTCGCAGGCAGGACGCAGCCCAGTTATAACAAATGTGAAAGATATGAAATATCATTCAACAGCGATATCATTTAAGTGCAATCCTAAATATGATTTAAAACATACCGGTAAACCTTTTATTATTAAGTATAAGAAATTAAAATGAATTAAATCGCATGTTTAAACGCCACAGAGATATCAGAGCCAGCAGTCTGATGGGCTTGCCGAGTCGAGACTGCGCTCGGCGGGGTGTGAGCGCTTAAGTGTCTGTGATTTTCTGTTGCTCATCTGGAGCTCTTCTCCGTCTGAAAGTGTCCGAGCACATTTTTAAATAGACGCTATCTTTATTAACCGACCGCATATTTAAACTTAAAGCACATACATTCACGCCTGTACAACTCTTAAAATTACATTTTGTTACCAAATAACAGTAATATTATGAGCATTTTGTTGTCAGGAAACATAGCTGTCATAAGTCCACATATTGACCAGATTTGTCTTAATTAGTTCAGTCAACATAGCCATTCTGAATGTTGACTGAATTTGAAAATAACCATTCATTTAATGTTTTAAACACAGATTTATCTAGACTTAAAATAATATGTCTACTCAACTAAGCCCAAACAAGAAAATTGGTTTAACTTATATATTTTTGCCCTTCCAACATTTCATTAATTGGATTTTTTACAGTGTAAACTTCATTTATTATTTAACTGGCAGTACAAACTTCATTTTGGGAACTTTACATTGAAATTGCTTAGCAGCATTGTATCTGCTTTTGTTTCCTGAAGTAAGCACATATTTCTTCTGTTTATTTGAAACCATAATAAACCATGAACTTTAACCCCACAAGCAAAGAAAAAACAATGTACGTTGTACTCAATTGAATTTAATTCTTATAGTTACAACTAAACAACAGGGAGATTTTATTTATGTCCTTTATATTGTTGCTAAACTTGTTGAGGTTAAACCAGAGCAAATTAAATACAACAATAAAAAGATTGTTTGTTAACAAACATGCAACTATACACTACACACAATCTACCATAGCACCTTATCATGGTCAATGTATCAAACAGCAGTCTATCTATCTATCAGTAGGCTATCAAACTATTCAGTACTTTTCATGTTACGTTTCCAGGCTTCTTTACAGGGAAAAAACTTTATAGCGAAGGAGAAACCTACAAAAATGTACGCTGAACTCAATTGAATTGAAGTCTTATGCTATAAACAACATCAATTACAACAATTACAAGCCAATAGGCTCCGTGCACGTAACTAAAGAGTTCTACTTCTGCCGCGTTGAGTGTACGGTCGACCATTTCCGGTTTCAAGATATGAAATAAGGAAGATATGAATCGGCGCTGTTTTACACACAAAGTCTGCAAGATCTACCAAAGTTAACAATCACAGATGAACACCGGCTAGTACAAGCGGCATGCTCAGCCCCAGGAACAAAAGAAGGATTATAAGATGTATATATTAAGTTATACAACATTTCTTTCTGGTTCTCAAATCTGATTGGCTAAGACCTATGCGATATTGTGCTGATATCGGCACTGTAACCGCTTCACCTTTCGTATCATTCCGCCACCTAGTGAATGGAGGTCCTAAGCAGGCTCATCTCTGAATGAAAAAACACAGACGCGCTGTGTGAATTACTCTCCGTGTGTCTCATTAGTTTACTAGCTCATAAATCAGTCTGTGAATTCCCAATCGGAAGTTATTATTCCGTCAAAGATCAGCGCTCTTGGATTTTACGTTAAAGTTAATGGGAGAAATGTCTTGTCACATCGTGTGGACGATTAACACTTGGAAAGAGGAATATAAACACTCGTTTTTTTTCTGGAGCTATATTTCTTATCAGAACGCGAAAACACTGTGAAACTGCAGGTAAGCACCGCAGCTTTTAAATGTGGACATTGATCATTTACTTTATCGTGACCTGACTATTAAAACATGTTATGAGATATGGCCACTGGTATATTTATAAGCAGCATGCAAAAACATCTCTCTGACACTTATAAAAAAACGTTTTATATAGTACTGACAAGAACAAAGTTTAATAATAATAATCGAGTGCTCGTATCGCGTTAAGAATAAATGAGAAATAGTAACGTTATACAAGTAGTTTTATTAACTTTTACCTCGCGCCAAAACACTAACAACACAAAAGACACTAAATATGAATAAAAAAACAAGTACTAGTTTGATCATGACACCAAATACTGCTGCTTTGATCTCATTTTGACGATCATAATCAAACAAGGCCAACATGAGAGCCAGGGAATCTCTGTCAGAGATGTATCCCAGAGAGGGCGGTGGTCAGCGGGGCGAGTGAACACTGACGTCCGCTCATGCTTTGGTTCTCATTCGTACCGAATCTCACTAAGCAAACGTTCAAACAGGCGCTATCTTTACTAATCGACTGCAGATTTAAATATAATACAGATACATTCTCGACTGAACTAATCTTAAAACTACACTTTGTGACCAAGAAACGGTAATATAAAGAAACGGCTTTTCCGTCCATTGAGTTGTTATGAGCTTCAAAGCAGCCGAAAGTTTTACCTGTCATTCTGGCCACCCTCAAATCCGTGGCTGAAGAAGTAGTTCTCAAACAAAGAGGCTTTTAAAATAACTCCGTTTTCTAGTTTTCGTTTTTCAAACGTGTGCCGTCGAACTGTTGTATAAAAGCAATATCGCTCTCGGAGTCGTGTGATATAGCTCTATATCATCACGGCTGTGATTGTGCCTCTGGCCTAATCACAGCCGTGATGATATAGAGCTATATCACACTCCTACTCGAGCGATATTGCTTAATTACATCGTCAACTTTGAAGGTAAGTAATAGCATTAGCTAACTGCCTGGCTAGCTAGTTCTAACAGTTTGTTACTGACTGACTTTGACAAATTGACAGGCTTTTTGATCCAGTGCAATGGGATTTGATGATTTACGATTTACGAAGTGCATGCATAACATGAATGATGTCCAGACCCTCACAGTTTCAAACAAAGATTCATAAGGGAGGGTGAGCGTCAGGGCTGCTACAGAAAGGGCAAGAACCTTCAAGTGGGAAGTAAAAAATAAGAAGTGTTCATCATTTCAAAGCCTTATCAGGTTTATGTTCTGTAGTTTTGAAGGGAGATAACATTGACCTGTAACGTAGGATTCAATTAAGCCTATCTGGCTGGTGTTTTGCAACAGGTTGCATGTATTGTAACATTTGCAAATCAAATGTTAACGTTAGCAGCTACTTGTGTGTAGTATGACATGACTAGGCTATTTCTTTATTTTCCGTTTTGCAACCCTGTGTTGTAAAATGACAAATAAATTACTTAAACATACACATAGCTTTCATGGAAACCGCAGAACTTGGTTCTGACGGCTGCTGTATGGTTATTATAAACCATGTACAGTCAGTTATTTTGGTTCATTGGCTAGTGGTTTTCCAGTACTGATTTTGTTTTCACTGTTTTTATAAAACAATATGAAAGTGTAAATTGCGAATTATTTGGGTGTCCTTACATTATAGTATTGTGTACAGTGTTATGCAATTGATAACCTGACATGATTTAGCCTATTTCCATAACTGGCCCACTACTTACCTGATCAGTATACTCATTTTCTGTGAAGTATTGAAATTGTGTCCTGATTCTGAATGGGAAAATGACATAAATTGTGTTAATGTGTAGATTGTCTTTGACGACTGCGTTGCTGGAAGAGCACCCGACTGAGAGCCCACCCTTCCGACTGATGGAAAATAAATGTCCCAATGCAAAGAGCCATGTAGACTGTAGCTCTTTAAAAATGCGAACGTGTAACGATGAAATTAAGCAGACTCACAGCTACTACTGGCAGGTGCAAGGCCAGCCGTCGCTTACAGTGATGCAGTGATGTGATTTTGGTGTTTTTGCAGAGGAGACATCATTCAACACATCTACAGAGAGACTTTGGTGGCTATAACCATAAGGGAGATTATTTTTATTTTACATGGATGTTTTAATCACTTATGGCATGTAATTTCATTAATATGCACAAAATTTGTCCTCTTTAATAAATATATTACATTAATGTGCTCCTATGTGTGGCTTCCTCTTAATGCTATCAGGTCAGGTGTATAAAGCAATGCTAAACTTTCCTTAGTTGTAACGTGTAACTCTCCATCTCATAACTTTTGGAGGATGAGGTTTAAAAGGTTCATATACATGTATACGGTTGTTTGAAAATAATTATCTTTTTAATAATGTAAAAAATGTAAACAAAGTATTGTTTCATTAATCAATTCTGGTAAGTAAATGTCTAACTAAATCATAGAACATTAATTATAAAGTATTTTCAAGAAACTATTGCAAAGGGAAACATTCATTATAAAGTATTTACATGATAACATTTTAGAAATATATTTATAAGAAGGTTTTTTTTAAGTATAAAAAGAGTCAAGTCCGGGGTAAGAGAACCGGTTAAGCTGCTTTTATTAATCCCCTCAACCCCTTAGTAGTCACTTCGAAAGATGCCAGCTACACACACAGGTAGGCAGGGTTAAAGCGGTCCCTACGGATCTTGACTTACCACAGTATCTACAGGACTGAAAGCGTATCTCTGCGTTATTATAACGTGACGAATGGGAACACAACAATCTAATGTTGACTTTTTCGCCTTTCTTTAAACATATCTCTTTGTCACTGTTTGTTGAACTCGGTCGATGTTGTCTCTCTGTCTACCGCTCTCGCTGTCAGATCACCGCACCGGAAGTTTTCACTGGAAGTACTGGATGTATTAACATGACATTAATCCGGATGTTCTTTTTTGTTATTTTCTTTGCCCAGTCTGTGTTTTCTACCTCAGGTGTAGGTCTCGCTGGATCTTCAAGGCCATCAAAAGTGTTTACACCGTTTAAAGCACTCATTTTGAGGAAAGAATGAACATAAACAAGCCTCTGTTTAGAGCGCCGCAATTGAATTGCGTAGAACGCTCACCGAATTCTGATTGGTCGACAGGATAAATCGTGTTTAGGCTAAAAAAAGGCTCTGCCGCTTATCGCGTTTTGGAAAAGAACGACATCTTGTACCTACATTTTAACAAGGAAATATAGTGATTTGGCATGAAACGTTCAGAAACTCATTTTTTTAAATTTTGGAAAAGAGCTCTTCATTTGTTTACAAGATAGAAAGCTATTATAAAATTGAGAGACCATTAAATAAATGTGCTTTAACTCTATATAGGTCATTACAGGTTATTAATGACAAACAAAATTAGTCTAATAGCCTTCAATTGTAAAAACTGTGTGTGTTTGTGTGGGAATTAGTACTTTATTAATTTATTAAATCACCTTTATTCATGCTAAGACAAAGAACAAGGAAGCAAACTTTAAATAACAAAAGTCTTTGTCTCATGAGGAGAAAGTATTTAAAGTATTGTTGAGTAACTGTCTATAGTTCCAGTAAATCTCCACCCACATGTATGTATAAGCACACAGATTTGAACACCTGCAGCATCACTGTTCTGCTTCATCTGTTGAAGAGAAACTCAGTGATTTTGCTCTGCAGTAGCTTTTCATTACAGGTTAATTTAATTCTCATTGTGTTTACTTTTTTATTTTTAATGAATCTGTTTGGTCGTGTAAAAGACATTTCTTTAAACAGTGTATTAAATATACAAACATGATTTGTGTGCAGATGCAGGTTTGTCACAATGAGGTTTTTAATCTCATTATCTGTGTGTCTACTGGTGCTGTTTAATGGTGAGTGTTTAACACATCTTTAAATACATAACTGATGAATCTGTCTTGTGTTTGAGAATGATTAAAACATGTGAAGTATTGTTTCCAAATATTATAACTTATGATCATAATACATATTTTGTATTCAACAGGTGAAATAATCAATGGACAAACAACAGGTACTGTGATCAATCTTCTACACTTCATATAATCTTTACGATAATGACATTTGTTTTCTTGCTCTCTTTGCTAGTCAAAAAAAAATTGTTTAAAGAGGGTTATTAACGAAGATATTAATCATTCTTAAAAAATATTGTTCAAAAATTATTGTTGATTTTCTATTTAAAATTAAACCTTTTTATATTTTACTGGTGAAATAATCAATGATCAATAATTAACAGTTGGAGTAACCAATAAAGAAACAACAACAACAACAAGTGTACCAACAACAGGTACTGTGATCAATTTTCTACACTTCATATAATCTTTACTGTAATGACATTTACTTCATCTTTTGTTTTTCTCCATTTAAAATTAAACCTTGTTATATTTTACCAGTCATCAACAGAGTTTTGTTTCAGAAGTCTAATAAACATTGTTACTTACTTTAACTGGACAAAATAAAATTTTAGTTATGTGTCATTAATAAATTATAAATTATAATAATACATTTTATAAATTATACATTTTTAGTTGATTAAAACATTTTAACATATAATGAGAGTCAAATATATATAACTAATAACGATATTAATATTCCAAATATAATATATTTGAGAGTGTTATTATTACTTTGGTTTCATCAATTGTTTGAAATAGTTATGTTTGCCAAGCTTATTTTTATACATACAAACAAGTTTATAAATAATTTGTATATAGTTATTATTTTTAGTAGGTCTATCTTCCGTTCTATCAGTTTTTTAGAGCTAAAGCAATGCTTGCCCTCACCCAAGCATAAACGATGAATTGTGATCAGAATAATATTTTGAGTTTGAATAAAAAACCATCAAAACCAAAATATAGTATTTTTTAATTATAACTTATATGTGTTTGTTGGGCAGCCTTAACTGGTCTAATATGGCATTAATGTATCGATGCCACATGCCAAAATACTTTCTGTATCCAAATTTGGAGATTGGAACCTTAAAAGGATCCCTGCGTTCCCACCTCAAATAACGTTTGAATAAAATAAAATAAAAAGTTTGCAGTAACATTATAACTAGGGCCGGGACTTTAACGCGTTAATTAAGATTAATTAATTACACAAAAATAACGCATTAAACATTTTTAACGCATTTTAATCGCACTTATTTTTGCACCGCGGAACATTTCTCATGAGTTTCGGCGGTCCGATTATACTGGAGCACCAACTAGCGTTCATGACTTCACAACAAACCACAGTGAACATGAACCAAGAGGCTGATGAGATCGCTTTGGTTGGCCCCGTTGATGGGAATTTTTTTTTATAAAAAACGAACGGATGTAAGCGTCGATAAAAGCATGGTTGTGTGTAAGCTATGCAACAAGGAATTCACATATCACCGCAGCACATCGAGCATCTCAATGCAAAACATACAGCAGCTAGCGTGGACATTAGCCCGACTCCGGGCACAACGACTTATTCGGACGGGATTAGTTTTACATAGGGATGTGGGGTAAAGCAAGTTTTTATCAGAGCTTCTCGGTGATTTTAATCCAGTCCGAATGCTCCATGTCAGTAATCATTACGGACAATGTCAGTAAAGATTACGGCGTCTTTTACCTTCTGTAAAAAGGTCCGGAGAAATTACCTCAGGTAATACAAATCCAGTGCGAATAGACCAGCTGTAAATATACACGTAAATCGCGTCATTTCCTTTTAATTTGCGGGTTTCTTTTAAATATAAAAGCGCTTAAAGAAGCATTTACTTGCGTTCTAGACGGAGAAACAAGTCAGTTACAAGTCAGTTCCTGAATAACACGACACAAACTTAAAAAAAAAAAAAAAAAAGAAGTCAAATTTACTTTTCAGAGGCACGGAACTGTTTATAAAACTGAAATTAAACACAGTGTTTCGCGTTTTCCCTCGTCTGTGTCATGTTGTTTGCACATCTGATATCTGGAAGCAAGGTAACGTGCACGTGAAGACGAGAGGTGACGCGCTGCGCCAACGAGTTACCCCTCCCACTTCTGAATGTTTTACTGAGATTTCTAATCCCGTCCGAATTGACCATTAATATTACCGACGTCCTGTGGTAAAATTACATTACGCCATCTACCCCTGTAAAACTAATCCTGTCCGAATATTTTGTTGCTTAAGCTTATGTATTCAGTCATTATTCATCCATGTAAAAAATTACTTCTTAATGTTCTCGGGTCAAATATTTATATGCGATTAAAATGCGATTAATTTAGATTAATTAATTACAAAGCCTCTAATTAATTAGATTAATTTTTTTAATCGAGTCCCGGCCCTAATTATAACATGAATGTAAAAATTAATTTAGTAACATCGAAACATTTAAAGGGTTCAGTAACAAAGCGTCATTCCAGACATAATTTCCATGTTGAGGTAAGAAATATCTTAAATCTGAGATGTCTAGTAGGTAGCATGTACTAAACGAAGGTAAAACCGAAAAAGGTAAAAGCTGTTCCCGCACATCGCTCCTGTCATAATGATTCGGCACACCACTGTGTTAGAAATTTAAATGAATATATGATGCAATGATAGATTAAATTACTCATTAACCAACCCTAAACATACATTTACCATATTCAGGCCAAAATATTTGTGACAGTCACCAATATGATTTGTTGGAATCTGACAAAAATTACAGCGGTAAATATGTTTGAAATCATATTTGAGTAAATTAGTTTTTTGAAGGTTCTAAAACAAAACCACACCTTAAAACCCCTAGTAATACCAACAAATTTGGTTCACATGAAGTTAATTTGTTTTTCTTTTACTGTTTGATTGTATTGTTCGACATAAGACAAAAGGCATTACAATCTGTAGCTACTGTGCCAGGAAGGATAATGTTCAACATCAGATATTTTACCCCCAAGTTATTAACGTTATTAATGAGAATAAAGACGTTATTAACGAGAATAAAGTCGTTATCAATGAGAATAAAGACATTATTAATGACAAGAAAGTCGTTATCAATGAGAATAAAGACGTTATTAACGAGAATAAAGTTGTTATTAACGAGAATAAAGACGTTATTAACGAGAATAAAGACGTTATTAACGAGAATAAAGACGTTATTAACGAGAATAAAGACGTTATCAGCGAGAATAAAGACGTTATCAACGAGAATAAAGACGTTGTTAACGAGAATAAAGATGTTATTAACGAGAATAAAGTCGTTTTTTATGAGAATAAAGACGTTGTTAACGAGAATAAAGACATTATTTATGAGAATAAAGACGTTATCAACGAGAATAAAGACGTTATCAACGAGAATAAAGACGTTATCAACGAGAATAAAGACGTTGTTAACGAGAATAAAGACGTTATTAACGAGAATAAAGTCGTTATTTATGAGAATAAAGACGTTATTAACGTGAATAAAGACATTATTAACGTGAATAAAGATGTTATGAACGAGAATAAAGTCGTTATCAATGAGAATAAAGAGGTTATTAACGAGAATAAAGTCGTTATTAATGACAATAAAGACGTTATTACCGAGAATAAAGTCGTTATTAATGACAATAAAGACGTTATTACAGAGAATAAAGTTGTTATTAATGAGAATAAAGACGTTATCAAAGAGAATAGAGTCGTTATCAACGAGAATAAAGTCGTTAGACGTTACTAACGAGAATAAAGATGTTACTAACGAGAATAAAGTCGTTATCAATGAGAATAAAGACGTTATTAACGTGAATAAAGACGCTATTAACGTGAAT